>NW_019232004.1:65445-99959 GCF_002742605.1 Olea europaea var. sylvestris
ATATGCATAATGGTTGTATGAGTTTTGTAGTTTATTTTACCTTTGAAAGATTGAAAATAAGTTAGATATAGTGTCAACTATCGTAAAGTTCAATAGGTGATAGAAATATGCCGTTATACTTTACGTGATCTTTAAGTATTCATAAATCTTGAATGTATTTTTATATATTTGCATTTGTCATAAAAATATAGTCGGGTCAAATGTAAAAATATATTTAATTCTGCTCGAGATAAATTGTTAAACAAATTAAGAATATTAATATTCATAATTGAATCGTATTGTCAAATTCATAAGGTTTGGTGTTAAAGGGAATTCAAGATCCTAGTACGTTTTTATCATCATATTTTTATAAAACATGCATTTAATTATAACCTTGCATCGATTCTAATTAATTTAGATCCATTCATACATAATCGAAGTGCTTACAATTTAATTTTAGAAAAATGAAAAGTTTTTATAGTTTAGATTGAGGTTAAGCTAATTTGAACTTAAACTAGTACAATCTCTGATACTTGAACTCAAAAATCTATTTTACTACTTTTTAACGAACCGTGCACTTACGGTAAATTTAAATTGAAGACAATATTTCATCAACAGAAAAAAAAATTGTACTGAATTGGATAACCAGATGCAAGTAAATTTCAATCAAAAAATAGAGTATTTGTAAAAAATATATTTAAAATTAATTATCCAATATAATAAATCTTCACGTAATTCACGCCACTAAAAAGTTCATCATAAACAAAAAATAAAAATAAATAGTCTATAATTAATTGTGCCCTGTAAAAAAGATTGTCCATCATTCCAATTAAAACACATCCTGTCATCATAAAAATAATATAATTTTGATTAATCACATCAACAATTACTTGGAGAAAGTAAGATAGGAAATAAAACACTTTATAAACACATATTCAATATGTGATTTGTGAGTGATGGATTACGAATGACAAATTCATAATTGGGACTTGAAGAGTAAAGGATCTCCCATATAGATTTTCCTATTTATTTATTTCATTTGGTTTAAAATTTTACCGAAAAATATCATTTCAAAGCAAAATATTTATATTATAGACAATGAAATGTTCTATTGATTGTCAT
This sequence comes from Olea europaea var. sylvestris, assembly GCF_002742605.1. Classification (NCBI taxonomy): domain Eukaryota; kingdom Viridiplantae; phylum Streptophyta; class Magnoliopsida; order Lamiales; family Oleaceae; genus Olea; species Olea europaea. The sequence goes on from NW_019232004.1 coordinate 66,547, forward strand.
TGTATGTAATAACGTTTTTATAAATTGTGTACTAATAATTAGTAATACTTGTGTTTAGTGAAAATTAATTGACTTAATTTTTGAAAGAAACAATAATTATTAATTAACTTATTTAGAAATAAATTGAATATTAATGGTATTCTTCACCAGAAATATAAAAATGTAAAAATAAAATGCGAAACCGAATTTTTATCATTTATTCACGGTTAACTTATTGAAAAATGGCTTTTTCTTTTTTATACTTATCAAGTGAATGATAGTTAACGGGATTTTTTAACTATGTAATATTAGGTTTAAAAAAATTAATTGTATATATAATTTTATTATTTTTATAAATTCTATATATTAATATTAATTGACTTAATAGTCTGCCATTTTATGTTAACTATATGTATGTAGTATTGTTATAATTTTTATTTTTTTTATATAAGTTTTTATTAATCATATATTGATAATTCATAATAATAGCGTTTAGTTAAACTAATTGACTTAATTTTAAAAAATAAATAATTTTAATTTTAATAACAATCAAATTTAGTTAAAATAAATTTAATTTTAAAGGTATTATTGATCATAAACATAAAAATATAATGGTAACATGAAAAATTAAAGATATAAGGATAAATGAGGATATATTTAACTTATAGCTATATATGTAACTATGTAAGAGTAAAATTGGTAATCAAGAGTTTTATTGTAATTAATTAGCATTCATATAAAAATCAACAGATCCGCAGAAATAATTGCCTTGGGAATGGTAAAAAGATAATCATCATCTACTTCTTTTTAAACAAATATCTATCAATCTCCCTCGCAAATATTCCAACTGTACTTAAGGGTCTTCTTTATCTTGAAGTCTCATGTTGCTCCCAACTTTACAATAATTGTTTTTACTGTCGTTTACAAAAAAAGAAGAACATAAAATTACCTCAAAATTTTGTGACAAATTCCACTTCACAAATTCCTTTGTATCTTTTCTAAATAATTGTAGAAGCCAAAAATAAAATTACCTAGGGATTTTCCATGGTCTATAAAATTCCATTTGCAATTATTTTCGACAATTATAACGTCGAGGATGCAATTGTTCGTATCCACAAAAAGTGAGATTAACATGCGGTTTGACAGATTGTTGATACATTTGACGACATAATTGTTGGCATAACTGCCAAGGTGGACAGTTCGCTTGGCGTTGTTCATTTTAGTTTTCCTTTACAGGTTAATAATTGTTGGCATAACTGCCAAGGTGGAGAGCTTCTGGTTTGAAACATAGCCGCGGAGAGCTTCTGGTTTCTCTATTTTTTCCCGAATTATCGGGATTCACATCTTGAATCAACGAATTTGAAGTGTTAGTCATCTTCTTTAGATTTTTACTACATCATTTGGTCTAGTTGAAGATCAACCATGGTTTTTTATTCACTTACAGTGACCTAGCTGCACAAATTCTTATACATAAATATCAGCACGAGAATTTAACGAGTTGAATCAATTTCCAGCGTGCAAAAAAATTTTGGTCCCTGTTGATTATTAATATCTCAAGTGACGAAAGTACATGAATTGGATTGGTTACAGGCCTTCAAAACCGAGGCTGCTCCTTCTTCATCCTTTTCGGGCCTTTACCTTCTCTTTGCCTTTGTGGCACTGCTTGTGTGGTTGCAAAACACCATTCCTTTTGTATTCTAAGTGGGTACAATTAAAAGCAATTAGAGTGTGGAATAGTTGAAGGGAATGGGACGTGATTGCTTGGGCGTTCGATAAGGTTGAGATTGATATACTGAACCCTGATTCCACCAAGTGAAGATCAATTCCGCTACAGCCTTCAAAGTTTGCACTTAGGTTTTGTACTTGGCACATAGAAGAGCCAAAATTTGGCTACATTCAAATTATGGACGTCCATTTGCCAAAGACAAATTATCATTGTCTCCAACCCTTTATCCAAATTCAACCCACTATTAAACTAATTTTGACTTTTCATCATGTGAAAAGGATGGGATACTTCAACAAAAGGCGTAAAAATTGAACTTTTAAGGTCAAGCCAATCATGTAAGGTATTGGTTTTAATTTAGATTCAAAGATCAAATTGTTGAAACCACCGATAACCACCACATCACCTTTTATAAATTTTATGAATGAGAATACAACAAAGTTGAAGACTATGAAGAAATCTGAAAACAAAATTGATTATCATTTTTAGAATCAAAATATTTCGATTGAGATTGAATGGCTGAATAAAGAAGTCTACAAATCATCAATTGAACGTGATCACCCAAATATTATTATTGATGATGTGAAGTAATAAAATTGTTAAACTCGTCAGCTTTAATATTGCATGCTATATAGAAAGAGACGTAAATGAATCTTGGTCTAAATTAAAGTAGTGTTATGAATTCAAGCTTCTGTTCCTTCCATTTGCACGTGAATAAACATTACATTCAACAAATTCTTCGATTCATGGGCTGACTATACTGCGTGATAACAATATAATCTATCTTAAACCAATATGTTGAATCAATCCAAAAAGAAGAAAAGAGAAGAGAAGAGAAGAAGAAGAATAAAGAGAGAACCAAAATCTACTGAGCCATGAGAAATTAGGGTTTACAATGGAAGTAAAAATGATTTTTATACTACTACAAGGAAACCTAAAAATAATAGGAAACCTAAAAAAAAGGAAATTACATATTATGCTAAAATAAATAAATAAAACACGTTTTCATTCCCCCTCAAACTCACAATGCTAAAGCAAGAAGCAGCGAAAGTTCGTCACGCAAGAAGCGAAAACGATGAACCAGGTGGGACTTAGTGAAGAAGTCAGCAAGCTACAACGATGAAGAAACAAAAAGGTAGGGAAATGATGCCAGTCTCCAGATGATGACGAACTAGATGACTATCAATCTCAATATGCTTTGTGCGTTCATGGAACACAGAGTTGTGAGAGATCTGAATGGCACTAGTATTATCACAATACATGGGAGTTGGGGAAGAATGAGAAACACCCATGTCTATAAGTAACCATCACAACCACACAATCTCAGTGGTGGTGGATGCCATAGCTCGATACTCTGCTTCTATAGTGGAATGGGAAAAACGATCCGCTTCTTATTTTTCCAAGAGATCAGAGAATCACCCAAAAATACACAAAAACCAATTGTGGACTTGCGATCAATGGGGTCACTAGCCCAATCAGCATCAGAGTAGGCGCAAAGCACTAAGGATGAGGTTGATGTAAACAAAAGACTCTGAAAGCATGTACCACGAAGATAACGCAAAATATGAACAACTGCTGCCCAATGAACTATAGTAGAAACTGAAACAAACTGACTAACAATGTGAATAGTATAAGCAATATCGGGACGTGTGATGGTAAGATAAACTAGACATCCAATAATAGTGCGATACAAAGTGGGATCAGTCAATGGTACATCGTCAGAAGATGAATATCGAACATTGGACTCAAGAGGAGTATCAATAGTTTTAGTATCAGTAAGATGAGCACGCTCAATAATATCCATAGTGTACTTAGACTGAGAGATAAGATAACCTCTAGGAGAAGAAGCAACTTCAATCCCCAAAAAATAAGACAATGTGCCCAAGTCCTTCATTTCAAAACAACAAGCCAATTTTGATTTCAAACCTGCAATTCTATCAACATCATCACCAGTAATAATCATATCGTCAACATATAGGCTGAAGTGCATCTAAAGAATAAAACAGAGGCATGATGACTGGATGTAAAGCCAAGAGAGCTAAAAACAGTGGAAAATTTCTCAAACCAGGCACGAGGTGCTTGTTCGAGGCTATAAAGTGCCTTCTTGAGTTTGCAAACAAATTCAGGAGAGTGAGAAAGGCCAGGGAAAGGAACCATGTAAACCTTCTCTTGAAGATTTCCATTTAAAAGGGCATTTTTGACGTCCAATTGAGAGAGACTCCACTGACGAACAGATGCAACTGTAATAAGTGTACGAACAATGGTCATCTTGGCAACAGGAGCAAAAATCTCCTCATAATCCAAATCATACTGTTGATTAAAACATTTAGAAACCAATCTAGCGTTCAATCGAACCATCAGATTTGGTTTTAATCTTATAAACCCAACGACAATCAATAGCATGTTTACCTGAAGGCAATTCAACCAAGTCCCAAATGTCTGTCTTATGCAGAGTGGAAAGTTCATCAGCCATAACTTGTTGCCAAAGAGGATCTAAAATAGCTTCTTTATAGGAAGATGATTCAACTAACTTATGAATGGATGTTAGAAAATAGCAAAAGGACTCTGAATAACAAGAATAATCAAAATCAGGTAACTGAGTGGACTTACGAATACGTTGAGGATAACGAGGAAGAGATGAAGCAGGAGTTGGATCAACAATCTCAGGCGGTGCTTGGGAAACCATAGAAGGAAGATGGGTAGTATGATCTGAAGCATGTGTATCTGCAGGACATGAAGAATCAATAGTACATGGGATATGGGAAGGTGGATTGTTTATATGATCAGATAATGGATCAATATAAATGAGGCCAATTTTAGTCACATTATGAGTATTATAAAAAATGGAGAAGAATTGAATGTGCTCAAGAAACATGACATGACTAGAAATATATAATTTATTATTAATGGGATCGAAACAAAGATAACCCTTTTGCCCTTGCCATAACCCAAGAAAATACAAATAGTAGAGCGAGATGTCAACTTATTACGTTCAACTTCAGGACGAAAAACAAAGCAAGTACAACCAAAGACTCTCAACGATGAGTAATCCGGAGGATACCCATACAATGTTTCAAAAGGTGATAAACCTGAATTGTGGGAAGATGAAATCTTATTAATTAAAGAAACAGTAGTAAAAGCTGCTTCTCCCCAAAACTTGCTAGGAACTTTGGTAGATAAAAGAAGTGAACAAGCAGTTTCCACAATGTGCCTATACTTTTGTTCAGCAACACCATTTTGTTGTGGGGTATTAGTATAAGAGGTTTGATGAATTGTGCTGTCGAGAGCAAGCAATTTAGATAATTCGGATGAAGTATACTCTCCACCCAAGTCACATCTAAAGCACTTAATTATAGTTGAATGTTGAGTTTTAATAAGTGCTCTAAATGATCGATAAATAGAAAGAAAGTCATATCGTTTCTTCATAAGATAAACCCAATAATAACGACTATAATCATCAATAAAAGACATATAATATCGAGACCCTCATTTTGTAGCAACAGGAGCAGATCCCCACACATCAGAGTGAACAAGATCAAATGGTGCAACAAAATGAGAAATACTTTGAGGAAAAGGTAAAGTAGAAAATTTTGCTAATTTACAACCACTACAATAAGAACTATCATGAGTTTGTATATTCCTTAATTGACCCTTAGAAACTAAAAATTTTAAGCAACTAGCAGAAACATGTCCAAGGCGAGAATGCCACAAATAAAAACTAAAAGATGATGAATTTAAAGAAAAAGATGACAAATCAACATCAGAGGCTGCAACGTGTAGTGGTCTTAGATTGTCCAGAACATATAACTCTCCTTGTCTGTGGTCTATCCCTATTTGTTTCTGAGATTGAGGATCCTGCACATGACAATTAATAGAAGAAAACTGAACTAAGTATCTAGAATCACACAATTGACCAATAGATATAAGATTCAAAATAAGAGCTGGAACACAATAGACATTTGACAGTGACAAATTATGTGTATTAACTGAACTAACACCTGCTAAAGGTAATGGTGTACCATCAGCAGTCATAACAGACATAGACGGGTTGAAAGGACACAAGTCATTAAAAAATTTTAAATTAGACAACATGTGTTTGGAAGCACCTGAGTCAAAAATCCATGAGGAAGAAATACCTGAGTGACTCTGTGATGACAAACCTATATGAGTGGAGGCTGACATAGCATGTGGTTGTGTGGCTAAGAACTTCTGAAACTGCTCTACTAAGTCTGTCAACATGGGATTGGATGAAGGTGGTGCTCCAAGTATGGATGAATCACTAGGTGGCATGGTGGCAACTATGTTAGCATTAGGACGATAAGATCAATGCTGTGATTGAGGTTTCTGCTTCTTCAATCGCTTTGGACATTGAGACTTCCAATGTCCTTTTTGTTTACAAAAGTTACACTCATCAGTAGCAACTCGCACATAAGCTTTATTCTGGTTCTGTGTGGACAGTTGAGAAGGTACAGCCAACACTGAGGTGCTAGATGGAGGAAGAGATACTTTTCCTGCGAGAGATTTCAAACGTATTTCCTCAGCTACAAGTTCATTAACCACCGAATCAACTGAAGGAAGTGGAGTGCGATGCAAAATAGAGCCTCTGAGTCCCTCAAAATCACTGCAAAGTGTCATAAAAAATTGAACTAATCACTGCTCCTCTCTAAAAGTAATATATTCCTCACATGCTTTCAGTCCTGCTGATTCCGTAAGAGCCAGCTCATCCCAAATGGAGTTCATAATAGCATAGAACTCAAGAATACTCATATCTTTCTGATGTAAAGCCCGTATACCAATTTCCAACTGATACCATTTTGCAAAGTTAAATTTAGTGTATGACGTTTGAAAATGCTCCTAAACTTCTTTTGCTCTTTCAAACTTCGTTGATTGTGTACCAATGGATTGCTTAATGAAATTGTGAATCCACGTGAGAATTTTCGCATTGCTTGACTTCCAATTATCTAACTCTGTTACGTAATTCTGAACATTGTTCTTGGGTTTCACAATAGTTCCGCTAACATAGCCCCATAATCGTTTTCCCTTTAAAATATTTCTCGTCGCTGTACTCCAATACGAGTAATTTTTACCATTTATTCTGACACTAATGGATTGAAGTGAATTATCTCTTTCGGTTGCCATCATAAAGTCAATAAATGAATCAACGAAATTACCCAATTTTTAAGAAAACCAACGATAACCAACGTACTACTTCAAACAATAATTGAAATATACTACACAGTATACGTATAACCAAAGTAATACCACCAAAAGATAAAAAAATTTACCAAGGAACAAATTGCCTTTTGGAATCACCCAGAAAAACTACCCACGCGCCCTCACGCATTTACCGTTGCTGCGCGTGGTCCTCACGTGCCGCCTAACTCCGACATGTGCCTGACTGGACGTTTCGTCTCAACCTGCTGAACAAGGATCTGGTCTCAGTTTCCTCAATGGGTCTCCAGTTTGGTTGGAATCTTGATTTTAAGTTGCAGTGAATAGGTTTTTCGCACAAATTTTCTTTGCCTAATTTCTATCTTGATTTTAGCACGTCCCAAACAGAAATTTCACAAATTTCACTCAATTATAGGCTCTGTTACCATGATAACAATATAATCTATCTTAAACCAATATGGTGAATCAAACCAAAAAGAAGAAAAGAGAAGAAGAAGAAGAAGAAGAAGAAGAATAAAGAGAGAACCAAAATCTATTGAGCCATGAGAAAAATTAGGGTTTACAATGAAAGTAAAAATGGTTTTTATACTACTACAAGGAAACCTAAAATAATGGGAAACCTAAAAAAAAGGAAATTACATAATATGTTAAAATATTTAAATATAACACGTTTTCACTGCGAAGAAAATTGCCAAAGAGATTCTTCCAAATACTCATGGCCAATGAATAGACTTCTTGCAAGCAACTCGACATGTATAATTTAACCAGACTTAATTTTTTTTCTTTTATCATTGTGTATTATCGTCAAATAGACTTCGAGCACTTTTCAATTTCTGGAAATAATTAGATTCAAAATTTCTACATATCATGTAATGATGTAAAATAAAAAATAAAATAAATGAAATAAAAAAAATCATTTTAGAGAAAAAATATTGTAATTTAATTGACATAAGTATTTTATACTTTCTAAATATTACTTGTCAAAAAGGTCGATCATAATTCATCATTGTAAATTGAAGTCGCCCCTCTAAATTCTTACCCCATTTAATAGTTTAAGCTTCTTAAATGATGTGGTATATCATGATATCATAGGAGGAGGAAAGAAGTGTTTTGAATTAAAGTCTCAATGCCATTATTTTTGAATATCCAACACTAAAGTTCTTTGAAGAATAACTGAATTTAGTTTGCTAGTGAAGCAAGGGGAACACTTCAAATACACACATATATGTAGTTAAAATTCATAATATATTCATATTATTTTGGCAACTTACAATAGAGAAAAAAATACTGTAATTTAATTGACATAAGTATTTTTTGTTTTCTAAATATTACTTGTCAAAGAGGTCGATCATAATTCATCATTGTAAATTAAGTCGCCCTCTAAATTTTTACCCCATTTAATAGTTTAAGCTTTTTAAATGATGTGGTCTATCATGATATCATAGGAGGAGGAAAGAAGTGTTTTGAATTAAAGTCTCAATGCCATTATTTTTGAATATCCAACACTAAAGTTCTTTGAAGAATAACCTGCATTTAGTTTGCTAGTGATGCAAGGGGAACACTTCAAATATACACATAGATGTAGTTAAAATTCATAATATATTGTTATCATTTTGGTAACTTAATAATAGGCTAATCCTTTTTTACTCCCTATGGTCATACCATAGAAGGGGAATCGATTGTAAGTTATAAGAGTTTTAGTTTGAATCCCATGTAGTGTAGAAAGTACCTGCTCAACCAAGAACAGAATATCCCTTTCCACAAAGTAAGGTGGGACATCAATCACTAGTCCTCTTATTTGGAAAACATTTTTTCGATCTTTTAATCTACACTAAATTTCACCAAGTATATCTAGAAACCAAAGATTACATATAAAAAATCAAATGTATACGAGCAAATGAGGAGTCAAGACATATAATACAAAGGGTGAAAACACATCCAACGGTTGCACCAACCCCAAGTGGCATCATCTCGACTTTTCAATTTAATATACCAAAGTCATACTTCAATAAAATGCGAGAATGCTCCAGTATTAGGTTCCATCATTGGGCCCAAAGTGTTAAGCATAATGTATAACAATCTCCACCTTGCTTGACACTTTGAGTTTCATTGTGGATTAAACGTTAACTCCTCCTTTGATATCATTCACTACATGTAACTGCAGAAAAGAATTTAGTTAGGAATAACATTTAGGCAATTTAAACAATCCCTAAATTATGCAAATGATGTATTTTCGTTCCCATATCTGTTGGATTACACTTAGTTGAAACCTTTTCAATTTTCATGATCTCCTTTTCTTAGGGATGTCAAAAGGGCCGAGCCGCTTGGCGGCTGGTGAAAATGGGGCTCGTGGGCAGCTCGGGTTCATAAAATCAAGAGCCCGAGCGGGCCTCGCTAGAGGCGAGCTACTCATGGGCGAGAATGAGCCACAAGCCGGTTCAAACGATGAGCCACGAGCCGCTCAGCTCGTAGCTCATCGAGCCCTCCAATTTAAAGTGACCAAAACGATCACTTTTTAAAAAAAGTGACCGTTTTGGTCACTGAATTTTTCAGTGACTTTCAGTGACCAAACAGTTACTGAATTATTATTATTATTTTTTAATTCCCCCTACTATAAATACCCCTTCCCTCCTTTATTTTTTTTTTCATATCAATTGCTACTCAAGTCTCCAACTCTCTTTTGTTATATCAATTATCGAGTTTTTACTCTCTTGTGCTGCAAAATGTACAATATCAATTCAATTTTTACTGTTTATTAGTTACAATTTCAATTCATCCAATCCTCAATTCTCACAATCTCACTACATTTATATTCTTCTAGTTAAGATTTCATCATAAACAATCAAACAAATGGATCAACGCTCATTTGTTGAGAGCTTGTTCGATACAGGATATGGGCCACATCATGGCGAATCGCCTAGGAATTCGCAAAGTCAATTCAAATGAATTTACCGGTCTAAATGACCTACCGATACCTGAAGATGTTCATATTCACGGTTAGGAAAGCCACAATCCAATTGATTTAGATGATATTAACGTTCCCAAAGCAGAATATGAGGATGAAGATGCCGAATTAAACATCACAGATGCGAGGGGAAAGTGAAAGGCCAAAAAATAAGCAAAATTTTGGGATCACTTTAAGTTGATATCAACGAAAAAAGTCATCGATGACCTTGCAGAATCTAAAGCAGTATATAAATTCTGCCAACAAAGATTGGCATGGCAAAAAGGAATTGGTATCACCTATCTCAACCGCCACTATAAAGCATGTGTGGCCAGACATGGACTTCTTCCAGCTGGTCAAACACAATTGCAATTTGGCAGTCTAGGCGCCAGTTCTACAACTTTACCCCTATCCACGTGGGTATATTTGGAGGACAATACTCGAACCAGAATGGTGAATTTTTAATTTTTTTTTTTGATATCCAGGTATCCCAACTTACACCAGACTAAATCCTAGACCCCCAAGACCCTTGCCCCTAGAACCTTGGAGGGGGTAAATCGCGGGTTATGCCTCAACTGGATCACAGGTTCCCCCCATTGTCTGTACACTTCTGCGCACAAGAGACCCTCCTCCACAGTGATTGCTCCATACCAAAAATTTGGCCGCAGGTTTCCACCAGGAATCGAACTCTCCACCCTGCCGCTGGAAGCAAGACAATGTTGATTTATCCACCAGTTGAGCTGTGCCCCGGGGGGTCGGAATGGTAAAATTTGTTGCCGCCACTGAGTTGCCTCTGGCTATTACAGACAACCAACACTTCGTCTCGTTCATGAAAGAATATCTACAACCAAGGTACGTTGGGATAAGTCGAAACACTTTTCGTGCCGATACAATAAATTATTTCAATAATTCAAAACAACAATTAATTGTGGATTTACAGCAATATGAGGGTGTTATATCTTTAACTTCTGATATATGAAAAGGGGTTAATAAAAGAGCATATATAACTGCAACCGCACACTATATAGACTCACTTTGGTGCATGCATAAGAAAATTATTGCTTTAGAATTATTGAGTTTTCTCACAATGCTAATAATATATATAATGCTATTATCAATATTGTTAGAGAATATCATTGCGAGACTAAAATTCGGTCTTTTACTTTTGATATTGCTAGTATTAATAAGGTAGTCGTGAATAAATTGTGTAGGACACTTCAACCTGATTTTAGTAGGTATTTGTTTCATATTCGTTGTGTGTGTCATTTCTTGAATTTAATTGTGTAAGATGGTTTAAAACATATAAAGGAGGAACTTCAAATGATTAGGAATGCATTAGTATATATTACAATCTCTCCTAGTAGAAAACAAGCATTTGAAGATTTTTGTGCCGAACTAGGGGTGACGACTGCTAAAACATTTGTTAGCGACATAAGCCATAGATGAAACTTTACTTGCTTGCTATTAAAGTCATGTGAAAGTTTCAAAAATATAATAACTCACTTTTATAACAATAGACACGTTAGAAGTGATAACGATGGTATGTTAAATGAATCCGATTGGATTTTAGCTTTGAAAGTTAAACGATTTTTGACATCTTTTTATGAGACCACAAAGATTTTATCCGACGTTTATTATCCCACAAGTTGTATGGTGTTTGAACACCTTTATATAATTGCAAGAACATTCTATAAATATAAAAATAATCATGCTTTAATGAAATTATAATTGTTATGGAATTAAAATTTAGAAAATATTGGGAAGAACTGCCTATGTTATTTCCTTTAACATGCGCAATGGACCCCCGATATACTATTTCAGGAACTAAATACGTAATTGATTAAATTAATAAAGTTTTAATACTTGATATACCTATCACCTATAAGAATTTAGAGCAAACATTATGTGGAATGTATGATTTATATGCGGAAAGAATAGGTGCGAATGTTAGTCGGGTGCCCTCTGCACCTACTCCTTCTGCTGAAATTGAAGAATATAATGCCAAAATAATGAATTTATTTCAAGGCATTAATACATGTAGATATGATGCAACTGCAATATGTTCATCTAGTGCCATATCGTCTACATATGCATCTCATCAAATATCGGCCGAAACTCAAAATGCGATACCTGCCGAATTAATTGATTACTTCAATCATAATATGCCAACAGATAGAACCATTAAAAAAAGTTCAGAAGAAGTAATTGAATTCTGGCGAATGTATGAAAGACGTTGGCCAATTGTTTCTGCAATTGCGAAAGATCTGTTGACACCTCCGGTTAGCACTGTTACTTCGGAGTCTACTTTTAGTACATGTAAAAGGATTTTGAACGATGTCAGGAGTCGACTGAAAGAAGATGTTTTGGAAGCGTTAATGTGCATGAAGAATTGGTAGGACGCTCATTTTCGACTACAAGATAAATACGCTGAAATTGCATGTCGTCAGGTAAGTGATATTTGATTTAATTATATTAATCAGAATTTCTTTATTTTTTAATCGTTAAAATTAATTTTCTTTAAAAAATTGTACACATTACAACAAGTTGTTCGTGTACAATTTTTAACTCCACCTACTTAAAATTGATGTAGCCGATCCCAAGCCCGTATAAAGGAGGAGGGTTTACATTTTATCTACTTTAAAAGGAAATAAAAAAAATATATTTTTTGTAAATGTATTTCAAAAAATAATTCGTCTTCATTATATAAATATTTTATACTTTATAAAAAGTATTACAATATGATATAAATAAATAAAAAATAAAAAATTATTTTCGTTAAATTATTTGTATTTTTTAACACTTTTTTATTTTTTTTAAAAGTGTTTTCTATTATTTCATTTATGTGTAAAACTCTTTAAAAAAAATAAAAAATTGGACGAGCCCAAGCTTGGCCCACGAGTTCGTGGGCCGAGCCGAGCTCACCCACATTCAACAAGCCGAGCCCGAGCTCGGCTTGCCACGAGCGCGAGCCGAGCTCGTGAGATTAAGGGCCGGCTCGGCCCATTGCCACCACTACCTTTTCTATAATATCTCTTATGAAATGAAATTTAACATTTATTTGTTTTAGTTCTATCATGAAAAATAGGATTTCTACTAAGATTCATCAAACAAGTTTTTTCAGCCATATACCTTCATTCACAACATTTATGGCTGCAATATATTTAGCTTTTATTGATGACATTCTACAATCTTTTGCAGCTGAGGTATCATTTAAAAAAAAAAAAAACATATGCAGATGTAGACTTCTATTATCACAATTACCATCAAAGCTGAATCAACAAAACTTTTTAGTTTAACTCCAGTCTTACCTCTATTGAACATTAGCCCTAAGTTAGATGTTCCTTTTAAATATCATAACAACCATTTCATGACTTCCCAATGACATTTGCCAAGATTACTCATGTATCTACTTAAAACACTTACAGCAAAGGCAATGTTAGGTTTGCTACAGGCAATTATACACATAACTGAGCTTACAACATTTGCATAAAGAACTTTATCCATCATACTCTTTTCTAGAAAATCTACGTAGTATTTGCGTAAATTTACTTTTTAAGCTTTATCCATAAAAAATCTACGTATTATTTTGAAATATATGATTGTTGTGTAAGAAACAAACTTTTATTAGTTCTATTTCTTTTTGTAGAATCTAGATCTTTCATTTCAAATTCATGTTTTAACTTTTACTTAATATTATTTATTTTAGTTATGTCACACCCAACAAATAAAATATCATCAATATATAGCAAAAGATCATAAGAACCAAGACCTCCATTACATTTATAATAGAAACATGGATCATATTCACTTCTATTAAAATCAAGTCCTTTTATGAAAGTGTCAAACCTAATGTATCACTGCCTGGGGCTTGTTTCAAACCATGAAGTGATTTTTGTAAAAGACACATTTTTCTTCCTTTTTGTTCAAAACCTATTGGTTGAGTTATGTAAATTTCTACATCCAAATTTCCATGTAAGAAGGCAGTTTTCACATCTAATTGTTCCAATTCAAAATCAAATTGTGAAACAAGAGAAAGTAAGATTCGTATAGAGTTGAACTGACTAAGGAAGAGAAAATTTCACTGTAGTCAATTTCTTTTCTTTTGTTAAAACCCTTAACAACTAATCTAGCCTTGAACCTTACAATTTCACCTTTTCAATCACCTTCTTTTATCTTATAAACCCATTTGCAATCAATAGTCCTTTGCCTTTTGGTTTATTGATTAAGACCTAAGTCTTATTCTTAACTAGTGAAAGTATTTCATCTTCCATGATTGCAAGCCATAAACTTGCATTTTTTCTCCAATAGCCTCTTCATAAGAGTTAGGATTATTGTCTAAAAAATTTTGAACATTAAGTGCAGTAACAAAATCAGTTTCATTATATCTTGATGGTGGTCTTATTTCCCTAGATGGTAATCTTCTAAGGAATTTATAGGCATATTAGATTCAGGTTTAATGACAAGTTCAGGTTCAAGTTTAGTAATAGTATCCTATTCCTGTATAAGCTCTACCTTAATCTGATCATCATTTTCAGGATTTAAATCAGTTTCAAATTGTATGATCTATTTTGATTAGTTTTAGAGGTAAAAATTCCTTTTATTTTAGTGAAAATCTAATCAAAATTTTACTAATTTTTCGTACATTAGTATCAATTACAATTCTATTTTTAAAATATTTCAAATATTTTATTCCTTTTTTTAAATCTATTATTCCTTCTTCTTTATCTGAAATACTCTATAGCTTTCCTGATATTTCAACTAGATTCTATAACCTTTGACACCTTTACCATATCCTAAGAAAATACCTTTAACAGGTCTCGGCTCAAGTTTTCCTTTATTTTAGTGTGCATATTCAGCACAACCAAAGACCTTTGATTTAGAATAGTTGATAGGATGACCATTCCAAACATGATCAGGTGTATCATAATTTAATGATTTTGTAGAATACTTATTTAATAGATATGAGGTAGTTTTAACAACTTCTTCCCAGAATAGTTGTGGAATATCTAAGCTTATGAATATGCATCTTACCTTTTCTAATAAAGTCCTATTTATCCTTTCTGTTAGCCCATCCTGTTGTGGAGTATAAGTGACAATCTTATGTCTAAGGATCACATTATCTTTAGAGAAATTGTCAAACTCTTCTTTGCAAAATTCAAAATCATTATCAGTTCTAAAAAATATGATTGTTTACTTGATTTTCAATAAGAGTTTTCCATGCCGTAAAATTTTGGAAAGTGTCAGATTTATTTGTTAAAAGAATAACCCAACTTTTCTTTGAAATATCATCAATAATAAGAAGGTAATATTTGAAACAAAAATAGGTAATTACAGTAATTAGTCCCCACAGATTTGCATGTATGTAATCAAGAATAGACTTTGATTTATGGGTAGCAGTAGCAAAATGCAGTTTCTTTTGCTTCCCATAGATACAATGTTCACAAAAAAATTATTCCAATCTTTTCATTTCCTAAATGGCCTTGTTTCTTAAAAATTTGTAAATTCTTATCACAAATATGTCAAAGTTTTTTGTGCCAAATTTCAAATTTGTTAGACTGAGAAATCGTAGCAATAATAGATTGATTAAGTGAGGGTAAAGCTTTCAGAACATAGATCCCATTTGATTTTTCAACATGAATAACTTTTGTAACATTCTTTTGAACTGTCAAAATGCCTCTATTTATGATTGTATCAAAACTTGCATCATCAAGTGTACTTAAAGATATTAAATTTCTCTTTAAATAAAGAATATATCTGAATTTAAGTTCAATAGTGGATTTTTTTTTATTAACTTATGAATTTAAGTTCTTTATTCCTTAAAGAAGAAACAATAACATCAATAGTAATGGAAGTTTTCCATATTCAAGGGCATTTTTAATTTCTTATATTTTTAAGGTAAGGATGATAATAAGACTATAAATTGTTGATCACCAAAAAGAGTCTCACCACTGTTGGTGAGATCTTGAGATAGTTTATTAAATCTGTCAAAATTTGTTTCAAGATCACAATTTGGATCAAACTTGAAACAGCAAAATTGTTTCCATAAGTAGCATTATTGGGAAGGGTCTTAGTTTTACAAAGGATTCAATCTTAGTCCAAATTTTTGCAACAGTCTCAATCTTTCTTATTTCTCTGATAACACTGTCAGATAAATGCAAGAAAACCGTACTCCATACAATTTCACCTTGTTCAGTTCTTTTATTATTAGCAACCTCTTCCCCCGATTCATGAAGGGCTTTAACATATCTATGTTGCATTAAAAGAGTCTTTATTTTTTTAATCCAGAGACTAAAATCTCATTTTCCATTCCAAATTTCAATATCAACTTTTGTACTTCCCATAGTTAAACTTTGAAAAATAGTGAAATTTTGATAGTTTGAAAAATAATACAAAGGTTGAAGTACACAGTGTATTGCGGAAGCTCTCTCCAAGGATCTTCAATAGGTGTTTTTCGGACTCAGTCCAACGTACATTTCTCTACCAACAACCAATTCAACCGGCTCCGATCCACAACCAATATAATTCACCTTGATTGCTATTCAATATTACCCACGAAGGACAAGAAATGGTAATGATTTGTATCCTTAAAGGTAAGGAGAAAATACCACAAAGGTAGGCTATGAAGAAACCATCAATTACACAAAGTAAACAAGTGTTTTGGACACTTCTATGGGCCATTTTTCACACACTTCAAGGGGCAGCTGGGACTTTCCTTTTCTCACACACAAATCATACTAGAAAGTGGCTAGATTTTATTCCTTATAAGTATGCTAGGGTTAGGCTTTTTAACTGGACCAAGAAAGAGGTAAACGAGCCAAGATTCAAGCCATCGAAGAGGGAATACAATTGAACCGGGTGGAGCTCATGGACTTAGTTGTTGGACTTATTTCATTTATCGTCCTATGCCTATGAAATATATTAATCCACGTTAACATCATAGTCCAAGACTTATTGGGTATCAAAAACCCAACAAATTTCTACCTTGATGCCCAATAAATTTGCAAGCAATCAAAACACACAATTAGCACTTGCATAATCAAGGTGGCTAATAAAAATTGGATCATAGACCTTACCTCATGTTTTCAATCTGAAACGCATACCATACCTGTTTCATGTACTCACCAAGGTTAAGGTCAAGAACACCCAAGTAGAAACAAATATTCAACAGCAAACAATCAAGAGCAAATACATATGCAATGATGATATATTATAGGATAACACACATAGATTTTTTCAAACATATGTTCACACAAAACCATAGATTAACACCAAGTTAATCAAATACACGGTCAACCACATATGCAACAAATGCATAAATGACCTACGAAAAGATCTCGCTACCCTTATCCTATCCCATTCCGTGTTGCTCATACCTTGAGAACACATATCTCCTCTCATCGCCCACTATGCTCACTAGACTAATCACTCAATTTATGTCTAACTGGTAGGTCACAATATATCCTAAATCCATAGGATAATCCTCTATCACAACATTACTTCTCCCAACCTATGTGGATAATGAGTCTCCACCTAACAGAAGTGATAGAAGTGTCTCTCTCACACTCCATCTGATCAGGGTCTCTTTACAAATAAAAGATTCTATACATTTGATCACATCTTCACTCATAATCTAAATGTCACACACCACATCCCCCTTACAAACCACAATGTACCCCTAGTTATCTATAGTCCACCTCACCAAAAGATATCCAACACACTGTTAATGCATCCTAACCCACTATACATGCAAACAATCATACCAAGTAATTGTATTGCCTCAAATTCATGCAAATGTATATATCAAATACATTGAAATGCAGCAAATCATCATATGAAAAATTAGGCAATCAGAAACATGCAGAAATGATCACTCACAGATGTACATGCAAAGCCAAATTTTCCTCACCTCTCATCTTACCCTTCTGCTTATCCTTCTTCTTGGGATAGTCTCTAATAAAGTGTCCAGATTCACCACAACTGTAACACCATCTACCACTAGATTTGTCTCGTTCCTTGTCCTTCTTACTACCCTCATCACTCTAGTCACTACTCGAATCACTACCGTTTTGAGTTCTACCCAAATTCATTTGCTTAAACTTCATCCTACTCCTCATAATATTTAACTCACCACTCCTCTTATTCTCTTTTTCAGCCTCAATCTCCATTTCTTTATCCCTAAGTGAGTCTATGATAATCTGAGGTGTTAAATTGTCCGTACCATACTTACTTGCATTCTTAACCTTTCTATATGAATCAAGCATGGAATTAAGTAAGATAATAGCCTTATATGTTTAAGAGGCATTCTCATCACAATTAATGATGTATTGAACTAAATTGTTAAAGACATTCAGATTGTCGTTAAGATCTTTTGAATGATCTATTTTAAAACTGAAAAATCATTCAAGTAAATACAATTTATTAGCAGTGGACTTAAGCAAATATAAGTCCTCCAACATTTCCCAAATTGTTTTGGTAGAATCAAGTTTTCTTACTTTTCTCAAAATACCGTCAAACATGTGTAAAATAATTGAAGTGTAAGCAAGTTCATCATACTCCTCTTTTTGTGCTTCTGTTAAGTTTGCAGGAAATTTATCATCTATGATTTTTGAAAATTTTTGTTGTACCAAAATACCTTTTATCTTTTGTTGCCAAATTGAAAAATTCTCTTTCCTATTAAAAGTTCCAACCTCAAAGTGTGAAGATATTTTTAAAAAATAGAACAACCAAAAAGCACAAATAGGTCACACAAAGTTATTCTACGGTCACAATATACATCGTTCTAAATTCTCAGGGTTTCATAAGATTCGCGATCTTAGATCAAGGGAATATTCGAACGGATCAAGTCCAGGTATTTTAATAGGATAATCAATACAACACGAAGATATGTAAACAAAAGTTTGAATTCTTACTCAATACAGTCTCAATAATGACTATATGATAGTTAAAGCACAAAATCAACTACCAACTTACAATCAAAACTCAACACTTAAAAATTTGGCATATAACTCCTAAATTTCTAGCACAAGCAATGTTACCCCTTCATGATAATCACAAACCTAATGTCACCCTACACGATAACGCGCTAATGTTGAAATTTAAATTGAGATAAGTTAATTTACCAAAGCGAACCGATCTGAGTTCGTAAATTATGAGAGACGCGAATTTATCACTTTAGGACCACCACTATTCATCATAAAGTTTCTAGAAACTGAGCGACCAACAAACCACGATCGAATCCTGAATGTCCAAATTCTACTACACAACCTGAAATAGAAAACTAACAACACCAAAATGTCAAAAATATTGTTAGGAACAAATTGCCTGAAAAGACCGTCTCGAAAATCCTATTCACGCGCCCTCATGCACAGCTTCTCTCCTTGTATGTGGTGCTCACGTGTCATCGGTGGTCCTTAGGCATTGGACAAACTGGACTGCCACTACTTGCATGTCATACTAGTGGTCTCCATTTCATAAAACTCCTTCTGGATTGTCCAAAAATTGCATAAACAAGTTCAAATTTTGCATAGTTTTCTGCTGTGTTTCTTTGATTTGATTTCTGCTGCGTTTCTGCCGATTTTCAAGTCGTTTCCTGGTATATTTCATGTGCCAAAACCACCAAGCTTTGATACAAATGTTACGAAAGCTCACTCCAAGGATCTTCAATTCGGTATTTTTTGAACTCAGTTCAACGTACATTTCTCTACTAACAATCAATTCAACCGGCTCTGATCCACAACCAATATAATTCACCTCAGTTGCTATTCAATCTTACCCATAAAGGACAAAAAACACTGATTATTTGTAGCCACAAAGGCAAGGAGAAAACACTACAAATGTAGTCTATGAAGGAACCACCAATTACACAAAGTAAATAAGCGTTTTGGACACTTCTAGGGGTCTTTTTCACACACTTAAAGGGGCAGCCGAGATTCTCCTTTTCTTACACATAAACCACATAAATCATACTAGAAAGTGGCTAGATTTTATTCCTTATAAGTATGCTAGGGTTAGACTTTTTAACTGGACCAAATAGAGTTCATGGACTTGGTTGTTTGACTTATTTCATTCATCGATCTATGCCTATGAAATATATTAACCCACGTTAACATCATAGCTCGAGATTTATTGGGTATCAAAAATCCAACACAGTGCAAAGAAGAATTTATCTCTAATGTACACCCATAGGGTGCTAATATGTAGATATTATTCACACAAATGTACAAAGTTTGAAGCAAAGAAGCAGGTAACTCCAAATAACCAAATTAAAGAATATACAATTTTCAAAAATAGAACTTATTGTGATCTTGAAGAAACATTTAATCTTAGTAGCATAGACAAAGTTAGAACCAAGAGGTCAAAGAAAGATCTAAAGATCGAAAGCTCGTAACATAGATAGGGTCAGAAACTCGTTACCAAAGAATCTCAGATCGACGATGTAAAATAGTAATTATGAGAACTATTTTACTTTCTCCGCAAAGATGAAGATCAAACCCTTTACAATATAGATATGTAAAGATCTAGGTTAGACCATCAAGAACACCAGAAAATCAGATTGAATGTTTTTAACATAGATCGAAGAGCTCTAGTTCTAGAAAACCCAAATTAATGATAGAAAATTAAAGAACACCAAGAATATTTCGACCTAAGTCCTGGATGTTTACCCAAAAAGGGTTAATCACCACACTGAGCATCTATTGAAGTGGTTATCGCCCTAATCCACTAGAAATCAGCAAAAGATTATCAATACAAGAATCAAAACTTAAAGATCCAACGAATCTAGCCCTTAGATCTAGTTTTTTTCTCAAGAATATTCTCAACAGATTACACCAAGTAACTAAAGGTTACTGCTCAACCAAGAACAGAATCACCCTTTCCACAAAGTAATCTACACTAGACTTCGCCAAAAATATCAAGAAACCAAAGATTACAGACTAAAAATCAAAAGTTTTTTCAGAGAGAAAACACAGAAAACAAGTGAGAGAAAAACCCTCAAACCATCTCATGTATATGAGCAAATGTAGAGTCAAGACAGATATTACAAAAGGTCATAATACATCCAATGGTTGCACCTATTCCAAGTGGCATTATCTCAACCTTTCAACTTAATATACCAAAGTCACACTTTAGTAAAATGTGAGAATGCTCAAATGGAAGGCAGTCGATTCACATTCCATCAGGGGGCTCAAGTATTGTGTTTCATCATTGGGCCCAAGGTGTTAAGCATAATTTTTAATAGAATCTTTGTATCACACACACATATATGCTAGGCTATTATCTGTTGATATCAAATATTCCATGAAAATCAATAATCTACCTTTTGTGGCTTATTATAAAGAAAGCAAATGTTGGTGTGATTGAACTAAATTCAAATGGATGCTTAAGGAACACCAAAATTGCAACAGGTAAAGGTGTCTTTGGAAATGAAAATTGCTTGGATAATTTTCGCCTATTTGCTTTATATAAAGGTAACAACTGTCTACGATATTCGTTGACCCTTTACCTATCACTAATAGCAATTGCAGGATCAGTAAAGCTGACTTAGGAAAAGAAAAAGGAAAATCCAATGAGCAAAAGAGTCAACACTAGGGGTACTGCCCTTATAACAAAGAATATTAACACGCAAGAAAAAACACAATCTTCTAGCTTGAAATCTTATTCTTTGTACTACTTATCTCCGTGCTTTCTTCATGGCAAATTTCACTCTTTGGTGGATTCAATGCGCCATTAAACTTCTAAATTCTAATTGCCTGATTATGAGATTGAGAGGATAATGAAAGGAAGGGTTTCCAAGACTTTAACCTTTACTCTTCAACAACTGCATATCATGAAAATTGTCAGAATTAGGGTGTGACCCGAATTCTATATGAAAGATAACTGAAAATTCTAATTAAAATTGACTAAAAAGGAATTCTATTTGAAATGATATTTTATAATCATATTCGAAATCTATTTGACAAATTATAATTTAAATTTTATTTAAAAGTCTAATGGAGAGTTCGGAATTTATGTCAGACTTGAAAAGGTCAAGATATGGTCCAGGGTTAAATTTTGGCCTTTTCCATAACTGCAACTAGCTTACCGCTTGAGTGACGTCGTCAAAATTTTGTGCAGAAAGATGGCGTCAGCTTGGTACTTGAGCGATGCCAAAGCCTATTTTCACATTTTTTACGCACTTTTTTTTTTACATCTATAACTTTACTTCTACGGTTAGGAACGTTCCTTATTTGTTCTCTATAAATATTTGGCTCTCCTCTACAATTTAATTAGTTTATTTAACCTTATTACAAATTAGATAAATTATAAAAACAAAATCATTTTATTCTCTCTATATGTTAGTAATATTTCATTTTTTCTGCAAATTATCTCGGTCTTGAGTTTGTGATCAATTACTTCATATTTTGCTAAATTTTCTTTTCTTGTTTCTCACTTATTAGTACAAAAAAATGGTATCGAATAAATTAGGTATCTTCTTTGTTCTTTATGACAATTGGTTTAAAAGCTAAAGTATTCATTGGAAGATTTTGATTTTTTAAAAGGCAAAACCATAAGTGTTATATTTCACTTTTGGATTATAGCACAAGATTTTTGTTATGGCAAGTAAAGATGTGAGCATTACTCGCTCGGATGGATTTGGACGATGGGTATTATTGGGATTTGACAGGATGCCCACAACTTGAAATTAGTAGGAGAAACAACGCAGAGATCGAAAAGTCCTATCTTAGATTCATCTCCATCTTGGAAATAATATTCTTCGAGATGTTTTGAAAAAGAGTCCGACACTACTTTATGCTTAAGATTTGAGTAATTATGCATGATGAAGAGTCTAGCTAGCAAACTGCTCTTGAAGTAGCACATTTATTCTCATTGTATTACAAAAGGTACATTTCTTGAAGATCACCTAGCTGTTTTTAAAGAAATAATCACTAACTTAGAAACTTTAAAGGTTAAATATGATGAAGGAAATTTGGGTTTAATTTTGTTGTATTTGTTGTCTACTTCATATTTGTCTTTTAGAGACACTATCTTATATAGTCGTTATACTCTCATCGTTGAAGAAATCTATGATGCTCTACATTCAAAGTAGAAGATAAAGCATCTTGTTAGGGAAGTTCATGAAACAGCCTCGTTGTTGATAGTGGTTGTGCAAGGGGTAAATTAAAGTCCAACTTCAAATTTTGTAATTATTACAAGAAGAATGAGCACTTGATAATTGACTGTTATGAGTTGTAGAATATTGACTACAAATTA
The DNA here is from genome assembly GCF_002742605.1 of Olea europaea var. sylvestris. Lineage (NCBI taxonomy): Eukaryota > Viridiplantae > Streptophyta > Magnoliopsida > Lamiales > Oleaceae > Olea > Olea europaea. The sequence goes on from NW_019232004.1 coordinate 89,613, forward strand.
GGTATCAAAAACTTCAGCGAAAGACAATATTGCAAAAGATTGTCACGGTGGTGGAGAATTTTTACTTATTTCCAACTACAACTCAAACTTGAAGAGGATTGGATTATTGATACGGCTTGCACTTTTCATATGTATCCCAATCAAGATTTATTTTCAATATATGAAACAGTTTTGAGAGGTGTTGTTGTAAGGAGAAATAATACACATTGCAGGATAGCTGGTATTGGCAGAGTAAGAAAAAAGATATTTGATTGGACGGTTAGAACACTTGTTATAGTGAGATACGTTTGAATTTGAAAAAAAAAATTTGAGTACTCTTAGTTCAAAAGGGTATAAGTATACTGTTGAAGGTGGAGTTGTGAAGGTTATTAAAGGAGCCCATGTTTTGTCAAAGTGACACTGAAAATTTCGGTTATATGTTTTGCAGTGTTAAACAAAATCTTTAATTATTAGCATATTTTAAGAACTCAGTTGGATTTAAAATTGAATTTTGTACTGTTGGAGTCTAGTTTGGGATCTTTTTGGAAAAATACAGCTCAGATGAGTTCCCCCATTGTCGGTGCTGTCATTATATTCAGTTACAGTAATAGACCCATTTTTTATTTTAAGCACCAAATAGGTACAACGCTATTGATTTAGTTGATTATGGTTTGAATGTGGTTAAGGGTGTTGATTCTAGCCAAAATCCTTCTTTTAATGTATTTAGTTGTGGTGATTCTGTTTTAAGGTTTGTTGATATCCTATTTGGTGATACCCAAGCTCATTGGAGAATATTTTCAGTTGAAAATTTTGATAGAGAATTTTTACTTGTGTTTTTGTTGAAAACTTGAATTTATTCCTTTCAGCTGAATTCGTCTCCATGTGAAGAATCTTTGAAGTTTATTTATTGTAGTGAAATTCATGTCAAGGTAGAATTTATTAGAATGAGGGTGTGACATGAATTCTATTTGAAAGAAAATTAGGAATTCTAATTAAAGTCGACTTAAGAAGAATTTTATTTGGAATGCTATTTTGGAATTCTATTTGAAATTTATTTGGCAAATTCTAGTTAAAGTTCTATTTGGAAGCTCGATTGGAAGTTTGAATTTATGTTGAAGAGGTCAAGATATAGATTAGGGATAAATTTTTGGCTTTTTCCGCTAGACTATAGCTCGAGTGACGCTTTTGAAATTTTATGTAGAGAATTGGCACCTGCTTGGCGCTAGCCTAGTGTTCAAGTGACGCCAATATTGCCCTCTTGGTGCACTCTCGGCACTCTAAGTGGTGGCTGGTCTTGCCCATGCCCCTTTTTACATTTTGCATGTTTTGAGCATTTTTTCCATCTATAACTCTACTTCTAGGTTTGGGACGTCTCCTAATTATTTCTTATATATATTTGACTCTTCTCTACAATTTAGTTAATTTGTTTAACCTCATTACAAGTTAGACGAATTATTAACACAAAATCATTGTACTTGTTTTCCATATTTTAGTGATCTTCTTTCCTCTTCAAATTATCTTCTTCGTTATCACAAATGATAAGAGTGGTAAGAATAATCATAATAATCTTCTTTTGATATTCTATTATCCAGTGTCCTATGTTTCATCAGATAACACCCTTGAACAAGGGGATAGGCTAAATTCTTTTTCTTATCTAGTTTCGATAAATAGAATTTTCATTTTAGGATTTATAGGCTCGGAAATACCAATAAAAATTATTTAAGAGTACGATTCACGACAAGGACAGAGCCACAGGGATTAAAAAAAAGAAGAATTTTCTACCCGGCTAATACATAGAAAAAAATCCATTAAAAAATTACCTTAAAAATACATGGGCTTGGGAGTTTCATAGATAATACATATGTTCCAATATGGCTTGGTAGCAAAGACAAACCTATTACTGAATTCTAATGTTCTCACAATAAACAGCACTGGGAGACTTATTATCAACAACAGTGAAGGAGATCCTATTGAGTTGTATGCATATGAAAATAGCATGTGTTGCGCCCCTATCTGAACAATCTCGGAATGGCCACCACCACACATTCCGACCTGATAGACACCCATCCGAAGTGTTTTCGAAGTGATCTCACCAATGTCAACGACCTGATAGCACACTAAGAGACATAGACGATCCTGCTGAATTGACCAAAGCCCCTCGTTCCTGAAACCGAGGCGAGGTGGACCTCTGTCAGAAGATCCATCGTCAATTTCAGAAAGAGATTTTTGCCAAGATCCTCTATGCATCTAAGGTTTAAATTGATTTGACGTCTCCATGAGGCTAGTTGATGTGACTTATCAACTTTATAAGATCCATCGTCAATTTCAGAAAGAGATTTTTGCCAAGATCCTCTATGCATCTAAGGTTTAAATTGATTTGACGTCTCCATGAGGCTAGTTGATGTGACTTATCAACTTTATGTCAACTCAACTCGGGAGAAACAAACTGTCCGTCCACTCTACAAACGCGGCTGATTGACGCCTACGAACGGACGCCTCATACCATCAAATGCATACACGTGTCCCACATTCAACGGTTCATCCCATCTATAAATACCCAAAGTTTGGCAAGAGGCAAAGGTAATGAAACTCTTACTACATAGCACTCCATAGCAAGTTTATATATTTTCTCCTCCCCCTTATTATTATTTTGCACAACCTCTGGATACTGTTCCGACCACCTAAACCTGACTTGACCGTCGAGTGTATACGGTCGCCACCACCCCCGCTAGTCCCGGCCGTGTGCGTCTGACCGTGTGTTGATTGTGCGCAGGGAGGAATACGTGGAGTAGCTATCGGTTGGCCACGTGGAAGGTCCAATTTTCGAGGTCAACAGATTGGCACCGTCTGTGGGAAACACTTCCCATTGAAAGTTCTGCATTCTCCACCGGAGAAATCACTGGAAAACTTGTGACTAACCCTAAAAAGGGCAAGTTCTTGAAAAAGAACAAAGTCGAGCTATAATCTAAGTTCTCACCACCCTTGAAAAAATGAGATAAGATGAGTTATAGCCATGAAGATGACAACCCCATGAGAGAGGCCTCTGAAGAAGAGGTGCTCCATAACAATGTCACTCACCAGAGACCCCATCACCGGCATCGCCGAGGCGCAAGAACGGCCATGCTCACTGAAGATATGGCTCAAATAGCAGCAGGCATGAGGGACATCGCAGCTCAGAATTTGGCGATGCATGACCTTCTCATGCAAGCCCAGGGTCATCAGGGCTATCAAATTCCCCAACGATCTTATCCGGTGCAGGAAGACCATGTATCTAGCTCCCGAGGCCATATGAACCGGCACATAGAATGCCCCCTCGAAAGAGAGATGGACGCCGAAGCCACATCTTATGTGCAAGGGAACCAGCCATCAGAACCACACTTGGGGGACAATTTCCCTCAAGAATACAGGGAACAAAGGTCGGCAAGCGTCTTAGACCGAAAAGGGGAGGATCCTAGCAACAGGGTCCGCCCGGTGAGAAGATCAGTTCAGCCATATCAGGAACAAGAGCAGGCTCCTTCTCCTCCTAGAAATAGGAGGGACAGGAGGAACCTAGTCGATTGGGAAAGTCGAGGAGAAGCATCTCCACCTCCCCAGAGCATTTAAGATGATGAAGGGTCAGATGGACCCTGTCGATCTTATGAGATTGACGATGACAATGATAACCTCCCTTTCTCAAGGGAGATCCGAAGCTTCCCAGTGCCAGCAAATTTCATGCCCCCTAAGATCCCCAAGTATGAAGAAAAGGGGGACCCGAAGAAGCACCTCACCAAGTACATGACACAGATGAGCCTAAGGGAAGCCTCGCCCACTTTGAAATGCAGAGCCTTCCATTTAACACTAGATGGAGCCATCGAAGTGTGGTACAGCAGGCTTCCTCCCCTAAGCATTAGAAGTTGGCCAGATTTGAAAAAAGCATTCTTGAACCAATACCTCTCATGCAGAGAAGGAGAGGCACCAGTGCAACGCCTGCAAGATATGAGGCAGGCCCCTGGAGAGACGCTGAAAAGCTATCTTGCCAGGTTTACAGACGAAATCACCTACTGTGAACAGGTCACTGACAGAGAAGCCCTTTTAGCCCTGAAAGGCAGGCTCAACATGAACACTTTGTTCTGGAGGGACATGCGCAGCAAGAATCCCTCCACCTATGACGAACTGGTGGAAATGATGAGAGTGGAAATTGTGAGTGAAGAAATAATTGATCATCGCAACCGTGTCGTGCAGGGACTCCCTCCGCCTCAAAGGCAGGTAGGTCGAGGACCCGCAGCACACCTTGTTACTCAGCAATGGACTCAAGCAGGTCATACAATAGCTCCCACAAGTCGTGGTCCCCAGTACCGAGGCATTCACATCTGGTCAGGAAAGCAAGTCCACCCATGATATAAATATTCATACCTGGACTTGGGGGATCACTGTTGCGCCCCTATCTGAACCGCCTCGGAATGGCCACCACCACACATTCCGACCTGATAAACACCCATCCGAAGTGTTTTCGAAGTGATCTCACCAATGTCAATGACCTGATAGCACACTGAGAGACATAGACGATCTTGCTGAACTGACCGAAACCCTTTGCCCCTGAAGCCGAGGCGAGGTGAACCTCTGTCAGAAGATCCGCCACCAATTTCATAAAGAGATTTTTGCCAAGATCCTCTATGCATCTAAGGTTTAAATTGATTTGACATCTCCATGAGGCTAGTTGATGTGACTTATCAACTTTATGTGAACTCAACTCGGGAGAAACAAACTGTCCGCCCACTCTACAGACGCGGCTGATTGACGCCTATGAGCGGATGTCTCATATCGTCAAATACATACACATGTCCCACATCCAACGGTTCATCCCGCCTATAAATACCCAAGGTTTGGTAAGAGGCAAAGGTAATGAAACTCTTACTATATAACACTCCATAGTAAGTTTATATATTTTCTCCTCCCCCTTATTATTATTTTGCACGACCTCTGGGTACTATTCCGACCACCTAAACCTGACTTGACCGTCGGAATGTATATTGCCATCACCACCGCCGCTGGTCCTGGTCGTGTGCGTCTGACTGTGCGTTGATTGTGTGCAGGGAGGAATACGTGGAGTAACTATCGGTTAGCCACGTGGAAGGTCCAATTTTCGAGGTCAACAACATAAATAATAGCCATTCTATTGAATTCGGGCAATTTTGTAGTGAAAAATATGAATATAAATTGTAGTATCGCAAGTCATTTTTTTTTTCCAAATAGAGGCTCAATTTCTTGTTTTTTACATTAATTACTTCGCTAGTTTGAATGCTTTCAAGTGTTTTATAGTTTTCAAGTGCTTTATCACCAGTTGAATTAAACTTGTGTTCTATTTTGCTTTCAACAGGTCAAAAATAGATTTATCACACCATATTTATTATCATGAAGTTCGATAGGCTATAGAGTTATACTCATATGTCTCATGTGATCATTAATTAAATAATCTACTTGTTTGTATGTTTTTTGCATATTCACATCCTTCATAGAGATATCTTAAAGTCGTATTAAAAATTGATCCTACTAGAGATAGAATGTTAAACATATTAAGAATATTGATAGTTAATTAATTCGCAAATTCATAATCAAAAGAATTGATGTTAAAGTAGAAAAAAGCCATAGATTATTAACAATATTGCTTCATTCACTTGAGTTTTTCTCTATAGTTTGTCGATCAACTTTTGCATTTTTATTAGATTATTCAGAAATCTTTGTCAAAACAATAAAAAAAAATCCATTAATTAGTGTTTGTGTTATACTATAAACCAAACCAAAGCACAGTAAACTCAAGAACATGATACAAAATCAGAAGAAAATGGATTCCTTTGATTGATTTCAGAATACACTTCCAAGGCATCAAAGTGAAGTAAATCACATTATAGCCCAGAGTTTTATACACCTGTCTATATGTTCCTAGAAAACCCTAACCTGGACCCTAAAGCACTCCTTTATTAATTGAAGGAAGCCACAAGTTCGTACAACTCACATTCTCTAACAACACAATTATTGTGCAAATTTTACAAAGAGAAATAGAAAAATCAAACTTCCAACCTAATGTTTGGGAGAAAGCAAAGAGAGAAGTGAGAAAAATCAGGAAAATAATAAGCCAAACGAAAAAAATTAGTTATAACTACCCTCTTTGCAATCATTGAAGCGTTTCCACGACTCTACCATCCAGTCAATTATGTTCTACTTAATTCCGAACGGATTTTGTTGAATGAATTGATCCATTACTTTATGCCCCACTTGAAAACAATTGAAAACAGCACCTGAAAAGCTTGATCTTACGCAAAGTCACCTATTTTTATGAATAATGACATAAGTGAAATGTGAAATTCTTGAGAAGTCTACTTCCCTTCGAATGATGAATCCCTTAATTCTTAATTTAAGAATTAGAATAGCTTAACCATTAAAGATGCATGCAAGCGTATTAACTCTAAAAACTGTGGGCGAAAGAGAGGATATCTCAATTGGGGAAGAGAACGGGAGCTAACCTAAACACAAGAAAAGATCCATTGAAAGAAGGGATTTGGGGAGGAAATGGGAGGACCCAATCAAAGTGAAACTCTCCTTTCCTTCGGAGCTCAAATCCGACTCGGTTACAGGCAGAAATCCAAGTCGCTAAGGGACCTAACTAAGAGTTACTTTAAAATTTTGAAGACATGCAAAAAGCGATAATAGATCTCGACGTTAATCTGAGATTTTTCGTGCTACCTATTTGTAAAATTGACTTGCATACTCATCAAAAAATCGGAAAATAAAGACCTGTAAGATCTTAATCCAATGTTCGAGGTGGCTCCTCAGTTAATAAAGAATACAATGGATTTTACTTTTTGGTCAGGCCATGTTATTGGGTAACTGCATTTAAAAGAGTTCCAAGCCTTAGCCCATATCATCATCACTCCGAAGAGAGAAAGTTGACACCATAGCCCAACAAATCTCCACATCAATGCCAATATACTTCCAATAATAGCACAGCAGTCATCCAATGACACCAAGCAATACCTTCAATCTAATTTAACCAATATTATTGTTCAATTAAGACAAACACGATTTTAACTTAGATATAGGCAATATCTTGGTTCCCATGTCCAAATAATTGAATTGTGTAGGATTTTTTCAAGAAAAATAGAGTCTTTAAAGATGATATCTCTAATAAAATGCTATTTAATATCTATATATTTTGTTCTTTTATGAAAAACATGATTCTTACACAAATATATAGCACTTTGACTATCAAACTAAACAATAACATATTTACATATTCACTTCAGTTAATAACCTTTAAGCCATAAGGCTTCTTTTCAACTCTAATAGCTGCAACTTATTCGGTTGAAATTTTCAACTTATATAAGTATTACATAAAGTGAACGTAAAAACTCTTGTTGATTTCGTATTATCTCTACCGTCAGCAAAGTAAGCATCAACAAAACCTTTAAGTATTATCCCTTCATTGCAGGTTTTGAACACTATCATAATTGTGAAGTTTCTCTCAAATACTAGATAAGCCACTCAAGTGCTTCACAGTGTTCAGGTCCATGATTAGCCATAAATCTACTTAAAGTACTAATAGCATGTTATCCTGTACATAACAGAACCCACAACATTAACATTGGATATCTTTTCTGTTTATTTAATTTTAGAATCATCAATTGGGCAATGGCCCTTGCTCAATTTAAATTACAAGCTAAAGGTTAAGAAGGGCCAAAAAGATTTTGATTCATGTATAGAAAACTTTGATAAAACTTTCTCAATATATGGATATTGTTTCAAAATTAACAAATGTTGTGGCCTTCTTTCTAACTATATCCATTACAAGTATCCTTTTAGCATGTCCTAAATTTTTCATTTCAAATTCAGTACCAGAAGTCTCTTTTATTACATTTATTTGTTGCAGGTCAACATCAATTAAGAGCATGTCATCAATATATAATAACAAATAAACAATTATATATTTATCAATTCGGCTTTTAAAATAAAGATAGTGATAATAAGTATTTCTTGTAAACTCAACAGTCATAACAAAGTTATCAAAATTTTTATACCATTTTCTTGGAAATTGTTTTAAACCATATAAAGACTTAAGTAAGCAAACAAAATCAAATTTAGATTTATTTATGAAACCTTCAGGTTACATGTAAATTGTTTTATCTAATTTACCACGCAAAAATGTAGTTTTTTACATTCATTTGTTCAATTTCCCAATTATGATGTGCGAACTACTGCAAATAGAACTCTAATAGTAGTATATTTCACAACATAAGAAAATTGTTCATTGTAGTCCATACCCTATTTATCTGTAACCCCTTTTGCAACTAATCTAGCTTTGAACCTTAAAGGTTCCTTATCAGTACTCCATTTCCTAACACTACATATCCATTTATAATCTACTATAGATTTACCTTGAGGTTTAGGAACAAAAACCCAAGTCTTATTCTTAATCATAAAATCCATTTCCTCACTCATTGCAAATTCCTATCTACTAGATTTGTTACAACTAACAGATTCTTTATAGGTCTTAGGTTCTTTATAAGCAATGTATCAATAAGATAAAAACTAGAAAGATATGTAATCATTGTATCTTATTAGTTCTATACATCTTCTGGACGTATCCCTAGCCAACTTGTAATCATTTAGATCGTTATGTTGACTAAACTATCTACTCTCAGTTTGATCTTATCCCTGTACATCATGTTCTTCAATTTCAATTTGAATACAAGATTGTACAGTCTCAAGATTAGTTGATCGATATAAATAGGGTTGAGATCCCAACTTCGCCTAAAACGTTGTCTCACAAGAAAGTTTAGGCACAAGCTCCTTATCTTTAACTAAGCTTGGAATTTCTTTTTCATTAAAGGTAACATCCCTGTCAGCTCTTATCTTATAACCCCCATATCACTAGCCCATAACCTATAACTTTTAAGAACTTTAGGATAGCCTAAGAAAACACACTTTTGAGCCATAGCCTCCAATTTTCCTATATTTTGGCAATAATAAGCAGCATAGCCAAAAACTTTCAGGTGAGAATAAACTTGAAGTTTTCAGACCATTTATCCTTAGGGGCTTTACTTTCCAATGCATTGAAAGGGCTCCTATTAACTATATAAGCTGTGATGACCACAACTTCACCCCACAAGACCTTGGAACCCTTGATCCCATGATCATATACCTGACCTTGAGCAAGGTCCTAATTGGCTGCTTACCAAATTTCCATCCCAAAATTAATAAAATATATGCCTAGCATTCAAATAAGGAATACCATATCCAAACGCATGCAAACCTTGGCATATATTAAACTCCCAACTACTGAAGTACATGTAATTTTCTATATTTTCCTTTCTTTAAATTTATCCTTGGGGTATTAATTCAAACTAAACTTGTCTCCCTTAGTAATAAGGGTATTACCTTATTTACATACCTACATCCAAGATACTTTTAAGAACTTTATCGATATAATTATTTTGTGATAATCCAAATATACATCAAGAACGATTCCAGCGTATTTGTATCTCTGGCGCAAAAAGGTGTCACCAAGATCTTTCATTTCAAATATCCATGACAAAAATATCTTGGTTTTGTGCAATAAACCTATATCATTGCAAGTAAATAGTATGTCATCAATATACAATACCTGAAAAACATGCTTACTCCTGTTGAACTTATGGTATACACAATCATCAACTATATTTATTTAAAACCAAACGAGATAATTATTTGATGAAATTTATGATACCATTGATGGGAAATCTACTTAAGCACATAGATGAAATTCTTTAATTTGTAAACTATCAGATGTAGCGCAAGATCAAAATGTGTCACAAGTGCCATAACAGTCTCAACAGATTCTTTTGAAGAAATCAGAGAGAAAGTCTCTTTAAAATCAATGCCTTCCTTTTGAGTAGAGTTATTTATAACAAGACAAGCCTTATATATTTCCACATCACCCTTTGAATCACTCTTAGTTTTAAATATTCATTTAAAACCAATGGACTTCGAACCTTTAAGCAATCGGCGAGTTCACAAATCTCACTATTTTCCATGGAATTTATCTCTTTATCTATGGCATTTATCCACTCTTGACAATTATTCCTTTAAATGACTTGATGGAAGTTGATTGATCGAATCTTTTTCCATTAACTCAATGCTATCCTTATTTTCTTGGAGAAAGACTATAAAATTACCCAAACTATCTCTCTTTTTAATAGATTTTCTTAATGGTATTTGTTCTTGAGGTTGTAGAGTTTGCTCTTTTGAAACAATCTTTTGATTGTGTATGAGAGATTTTGTAATACTGTCTTAATCCAAATTGCTTCTTGAACAAGATTTGGAACAAGAATTTGTCCCTAATCCTGATGACTGTCA
>NW_019232004.1:100022-120222 GCF_002742605.1 Olea europaea var. sylvestris
TTGATCTTTAAAATTTAAACCCTTTAACAGCTGCTCTACTTATAACTTTATTGAGAATTTAAACTACAGTCTGTAGTGTTTCAACCTAAAGATATTGGTACAGTATAGGATGATTTCATGTTTCTCTTGGAATTTGGCAAAATGCCTTGGACATTATTCTCCTAATCTATCATATCTGTCATATTATTCACCACTATGATAAGACCTAACTTGTTTAATATTTCTACTAAGTTAATTTTGAACTTTAATCTTGTATGCTTTGAACATGTTCAGTATTTGAGATTTCTCATAGATGAGATATAGGTAGCCATAGTAAAGAAAAATTCGTCTATGACCATAATGAATTACTGTTGACCATTCCAAGAAGTCTTAGGAAATGGTCTATAGATATCCATACGAATTATTTCTAAGACGTTCGAAGTTCTATTCTTCTTATGTATGTTTGTTTTCCCTTAATGTAATTAACATAATTCGGCTCACACTTTATTTAGATACTCCAAACCCAGCCATTTAATTATTTATTATATCACTTTAATTTTTGACTTAATTTTAAAATAACCTTGTACACAATTAATTACATAAATAGGTCAACATGACAAATTAAAAGTTTTCCATCAATTGAAATTCAAATTCAAACATTTTGATGCAACCTCGCTGTTCGATAAGATGCACCCAATTATCACAACCTCCAATAAAGCAAACAGAAGCTATGATTGCACTGCTAATTTGAAATACATCTTAAAAGAAATAAAAATAAATAAAAAATAAGATTGTCATAATTTATAGAGAGCTTTAATTACTGTTTAATATAGGCTACAAATACATCCCAAAACGGGGACCATAAAGATGACGGATATTTTAACATTTTTTCTTGATGCTGCCAAATGGCATTTATACTCGTACCTGCAAATTGATTAAACCTGGGAAAGGAAACAAATTAGTCAAACAAAATTGGGTTAGAACAGCAACAAATGGAATAAATGCTTTGTTCTTATTCTCCTTGTAGTTACACCAGTCCAGAACTCTTGTTTTGTCAACTTTTCTAACAGGGCGTGGGGTGGGGTCAGGGTGAAAGGGGTTCACATGGTGATTTCTCCATCGTAGCTGTTGTTAAATGGCTTCTCGTGTTGCAATGATGACCTACGGGTTTCTTGATCAGTTCTTTCAAGTTCAGAGGGTTAATGTCATTTGTCCATTGCATTTAGTTAGTTTTGTTCTTTTTTGTTTTTGTTTTTGTTTTTTTTTTTTATGTTTGGCTACAAATTATTCAAACCATGCAAGTTCATGATTGATAAACATTGCAGATTGTTTAAAATTTTGAATTTTAAAATTAATTTAGTTCTATTGTCATGTTAAGGAATACAAATTGGGTCTATGACCTTGTAAGATGATAATTGTAATTTTTTAAACTTATTTAGGACCTTTAAATTTTATAACTTCTGCAAAAAATAGTCTTTGTTCAATCCAATTTGGTTTACTTCTTATTTTGTAGGGTGAACTAGTTGGAGCCAAATGCAACAAAATTAGAAATTCGGGATTCAATTGGATCAATTCAAAACGATGGACAAAGGAAGTGGGAAAAAAGTGGTGAAAATTTGACTCGGACTAAAAGTGAACAAATTTAGAAGTTTAAAAACCAAAATGACAAAAATAAAAGTTCAAGGATAGTCTTCGTGGGACGATATTCCAAACTCATTAAGTTCATTTTTGGACATACTTAAGAGTTACAAAGGACATTTTATGTATAATAGAGAATATCTTTGATTTTAGATAATAATTTTTTTAAATACTCTAATAATACTCTCTATTTTGACTTTTTATTTTACTTTTTTCAATAAATATTTATTGATTTATCCTCTTCTTTTAATTAACACATTTTTTATATGTCAATAAAAAATCAATTCAAATATGATTTGAAGAGCGAAACTCGCTCGAACTTATTTTTAAGCATTGACCGTCTAAAATGGCTCTAAAATAGAAAGTATCTTGTATTTAGAGAGGTGCCTGAAAATGCTTCAAACCTAATTTTTCGCCCAACGCAAATCTTCATTCTTACCACTCAAGTTAGGTCTTGATCACCAAATTGAATGTAATTGAGGACGAGCAGTGATAGAATTTATATTGACGGCAAATTAGAGGGTTACTTATAACTATGAATAGAAAAACAAAGGGAAATTATTTTAGTAATAACAATAAGAAAATATTACTACATTTCTGATAAAATGCAAATATTATCATATCTTTAACAATATAAAAAGTAAAGTCACTAAAATAAATCATTTTTTTTTTCAAAAATATTCTTTATTCAGCCACAATTTATTTATTTTTTGTTCATATGTACCTTTGAGACGACTTACAATTTATCAGAGGTGGCAAAACCTCAGCCCCCGATGTGAATCGCGCGAGCCCCGTGTGATTGAAGATCAAGGGCCGAGATGGCAACACCTCAGCCTGAATTGAAAATCCCGAGTTCTGAATCACTCCTTTTGTTCATAAATGCAATTTGAACATGAAGGGACCACAATATTGAACTTGAGGAAAAAGCTGAAATGCATGAAGGAGTCCATAACCCCAACTTAGGACATGCCCATATTTGAGTAAACAAACCCTTGGGCTTCATTTGGAAAGTAGCAATCAGTGGCATGGAACTTTACAAAAACCTTAAGCAATACGGATAAAAAAGTGGATGAAATAAAAATTAAAAAAAAAAAAAAGTAAAAAATACGAGAGTGGAAATGCAGCACGCCAAGATTCATTCATTTAACACCCTTCCAAGATATTCTGCAGGCATGTCATCAGCCAAAACCCCACATATTCGTACTCGAATCCAAAGTTGCCACCAACCAAGAACTCATCATTTTCACCACCCCAATTCTTCGTAGTAAAAGAAAATAAATTCATGTTTAGATGTTATTTATTTTTAAAAATTGTGTGTGTTAAACATTTGATAAAAATAAATTAGTATAGTCTGCAAATTAAAATATGCTTTATAGACAAATAAATTAGATTTTCCTCTTAAAGCTTGAATGAAATGTTTCAATACAGAGTTTACATAAACACGGCGTTTCCGAATTCCGACAAAGGAAGAGTAAGATGCCCAAGTCCATAATGACATGTCGGTTATCAGTGGTAAAAAGATTTGGTAAACTTATATTGTATTCTAAGATCATTGACAAAGTTGTGTGTGTATGTGTGTGTTTTATTTTTTATTTTTTATGCATACCATACCAGATTTGTATATTATGGCAAAACATTAGAACCAGTTTTGAAGTACGTTGAATTAAAGAAGAGATGCATGTAAATTTTTCCGATTGAGCTATTTAATCTTATTTTTCCAGTGCATCAAACATTTTTGTAATTTACTCAAAGGGACCAAGTATTTCGATTTCAGTTATTTCTTGAGTTTTTCACATTTGATACAAAATAAGAAATTGTCGCATATTCCAATGCTGTAAACTTCAGCAGGTGAACTATGGACCATTTTCCCAATAAATGCAAACATTGTGGACAGCCTTTAAAAATTTACTAAATAAAGATCAGAAAAGGCAAAAACAAGGGAAAAGAAAGTGTCATTTTAACTAGTAGTAGTGGAGACAGTTGTAGAGTAGTTTAAATTTTAGCGCTTTTGATGCATTTTATACCAATGTTCCATTCTCTTCTATATTCTTCTATTATTCCCACTCGTTTCATTTCGAATTTCCATGGAAAATACCACTTTATTCTGTCAGCCGTAAAATTCAAATAATTTTGCAGGTTATATAGCCCAAATATGTATTTTTTTTCAAAAAAATATATAAATATTAGTAAGATGAAGGACAACAAAGGCATGACGAGAGTAGAGATTTGATTTGAGTGGTTCATGATAGAGTGTGCATTTTTGTCTTTGTTTTCTTAGAGCATTTATAAATAGAGGGTATTTTAAAATTTAGAAAGCAATCTCTTTATATACCCGAATAATGATCTCTATTGTTGCTCTTAAATTTTCTTTTTTAATGCAAACATTTATTGATTTTTTTCAAATATTCATTTTGATAAAAAAAAAATTATGTGCCAATGATCAATCAATTCATATATAATTTGAATAATTTAAGAAGTGAAGTGTTAAAACATATAGCTTATTTAAATGAAGTCATCATGAAACAAGAATAGAGAGTGAGTTCACCTCTCCAAATTTGAAAATCAAACACACTCTATATTGAAAGACTAAAATAACTTATCTTCAAAAATTGACTCTTTAGAGTAGAGATCATTTTGTATTTTATATATATATATGGTAATGATCTTCTAAACACCAATGCTTAGTTTATATTAAACACTGATGATATGATAGATTATTTAATTGGTGAATCATTAAATATGTGAAAATGATCTTCTAAATATCGGTGCTTAATTTATATTAAACACTGATGATATAATAGATCATTTAATTGGTGAATCATTAAATACGTGAAACCTACCATTAAATTATTCACTAATTAAATTGTTTGTCATATCACCGTTGCTTAACATAAACTAAGTATCGGTACTTAGAAGATCATTTTCGATATATATATATATAAAGTGTAAAATCGTTATCAATTCTCGATTAATAATACTCCCTCCGTATATTGAACGAATACAAGTATTAACTACTAAGATTCAGAATTCCATCTTCAAAGATCAATATTTTTAAAATGACTAGCAAAACTTTATTGATTGTTTATTTTATAATATTTCAATATGAGATTTTTTAGTTAACATAACGGTGGTTCATTTGAGCATATCAATCTTAAAATTTCTTTTGCTCATTTTTTACTCTTAATTGGATAGAAATGCTCGTTTGAACTTAGTGAGTTCTGATACCATATTAAAGTTATCTTTATTAACACGTTTCATCTTAAAATATCAATTTCATTAAGTAAAGTTGTTTGAGTTCTTTTGTATATATAGAGAGAGGGTCACGGTGATCATTAATCTACATGACAATAAATAAGTTGCGTTAACTAACTTAAATGTTGAAATATGAGTCTTATGATTGCAAAACAATGAATGCCACTTAATTGTTATATAGATTCAGGATCATAATGGATATAGATAAATAGCATTATTCTTGATATTTAAACGATATGGAATTTATACTAAACATGTCCCGTAAGATGGTGTTTCATTTGAGAAAATAAATTTTGACACAATATTTAAACTTGAGGTCCTGTATTAAAAGGTAAATCTTGTTAAAATGAATAGACTAAATTCTTATATATCTTTATTTTGTTATTTAATAAATGTATGAATTTTCTCTTAATATGTCCAATAAGGTGATGACTCGTTTGAACAAATCAATCTTAAATGTCGTGTGCTCATTTGAGTTTAAATGGAATTGAATTACTCGTTGGAACCTAATGGGTTACAATATCATATTAAGATATAGAGCTTCATCTTCAAAGACTAACATTTTTAAGAATAGTTTAAAATTTTATATGTCAATTATAATAGTTTAAAATTTTATATGTCAATTATATATTTCAATGTGTAATTTATTCTTAAAACATTAACTTGTTCAAATTGTGTAATAAAATCTTTCTCATTTTGAAAAAGATTTTTATATCATAAAGAACCTAGCGTCGTACGAGAGTACTGCACCCAGAGCCGGTCCTGAGGCGAGGTAGATGAGGCTTGCGCCTCAGGCCAAAAATTTTAGGGGGCCTCATTTTGTTGGCCCTTTAATTGGCAGACTTGTAGACGCAGTCCCCATTGTTGCAGCGTGGAGGGAAGCTTGGAGTTGGAGAAGGAAGATGATGAGTGTTAGGTCCCGTTTGGCCCCCTGTTTTCCCATTAAATTTCATTTTCTTTGGTCAAAAGTTGTAGGCTGCTGGGACCCACTTCTGAAATGGCTGCAACGATCATCTTTTGAAGCTATATGAATATTTTTAAAAACAACAAATGAGGCAACAAATGACAATAAAGCCCTTAGTATTTAAAATGTGGAATTGATGAATGCCAGCACACGAGAGTGTTATTGTCCTTATACACTCAACGGTTATTTTGGCATTTATTACGCACTGACAATTGAAAGGAGTGATTGACGTGTTGCTTGTAGGTGGTGAGTTGAAAAATGTTGAATAATGTGGAAAAATGGAAAAAAAAACGGGGGCCAAACGAGATCTTAATTGAGCCAATTTTTCTATCTTTTTTTTTTTTTTTTTTTTTTTATAGATTGTGGGCCTTTTATTTTGGACTTTTTTTTTTTTAATTAGGCCCAACCTTCTCTCCCGTTCTTACTTCTCCCAAATCGGTAATTGCAAAACCCTATTCAACTTCCAAATTTGAAATTGTAGGTGAGCGATTCTCCAGCCAAGTATGTGAGCAACCGGTGCATCGTCGTCCTCTACTAGACGGCCACTGTCTCCACCCTACCCCATTTTGTCGACAAATGAGTTCGTGGATTATGGGTATGTTATATGTGTCAGATATTCTTATTTACTATAGTGATGTAAATTTTGTTGGTGAATTAGCTTCACTGCATCCATGATGTAGATGAATGAAATAAGAAATTTCCTCATTTTATTTCTGCTAATTAATTTTTCTTGAAGATGTTTTTGGTCATGTTTCGTATCATCTTTTTCGAAGAATGACTTCCCTTTTTTTTCTTTTTGCAATTTATTATTTTAAGTGTCCTTGTCTTGCTATTTGTTGGTCAGTGAAATGAAATCCTTAAATTGCTCTTATAGGCAGGTTTATTTATTTTCTGATTAAAATTAAACTATTAACCCTCAATAAGTAAAAAAAGTGAAAGTTATGTGTCTTTTTAACAATCAAGTGAAAAATCGTGTGATGATTTTATTCGATTATTTTTGAGTAACAATAATTTAAAGATCAGCTTGTTAGGTTGTGAAAGATGTGTCACCTGGGGATCTTTGATTCTAATTCTGCTGTAGTAAAACTGAAAAAGATGGGTGATTCGAAGAACTTATGCTTTAACTTTAACATTAAACAAGATTAACGTGATTGTTTTTTATGATTGAGATTGTTTTGTTATTGTTTTTATGATTGAGATTGTTTATCCGATCATTTGAAACATTGTTGGTTTTGTCATTTTACAATAATTTTTTTTTTCTTTTGTACAATGTATTTTGTTTATTGTTTTATTGGTTAGTTTTAAGTTAACAAGAAGTTTCATAATACACTATTGAATTTGAATCTAAGATGATTTTGGGGGGCCTCCTTTACGAAACTCGCCTCAGGCCCTGAAGATCACAGGACCGGCCCTGACTGCACCCCAGATATTACGTGTTCATCCACAAGTTTTCAGGGACTTATTATCCATCGGAGGTCGTATAGATGTCATCTAGCTATTAAGAAGAAACACGTTCCACAAGATATATGTTGAGAAAATTAATGTGCAAACCAATCTTTTACATGCAATAAATGGATTCATGCTAGCTGAGAAAATTAACGTGTAAAAATTATATTCTAATAATCAGTCTTTTACGTGGATAAATGAATTCATGTGTTCACGAAATATTTCTTTCGATTTAAATTACCGCAAGTGTACGGGTCGTGACAAGTAATAAAGTGGACTTTAGAAGTCCGAGTATCGTCCCACAAAGAAAGAGTAGTTCAATTTTATTTATTTTAGCCTTAACCGAAACTAATTGACTTAACATGAATTTTAGAATTAAAAGCCCTAATTTTGAGAGAGATCCCCAAATTAAAAAACCCTAATTTCAAATCAAACCCTAATTACTCAAATTCACTTAACGAATGACTCAATTACGAAATGTTATGAAAACAAATGAAATGTATTATCAATTTATGAAAATCAATGTAAAACGAATGCATTAGGATCACGAATCCCCAAATAATTATTAAGTAAACCCTAATTTCACAATTTTGATAATCCAATGAGAATTTGACAAATCAATGCTTCTAAATCTATTCAATACTCTCTCTCGAGATGTATTGAACCTATTCTCATAAATCACCAGCCTATATTTCTATGACGGATGCAATTATACAAGAACGTATTTATTTTTTTGTGAGCAATTAAAGATTTATATAGGGCATAGGGGTATATTTCTATCCCCTATCGGACCCTATGATGAATTATATATGTCGAGTTTAATCCAATTTTCTCAAATTCAGAATTAAACCACCAAATTCACACAAATTAAGTGCACATTAATTGTGGAAATAAATAAATCAATATAATTCATTCAAATGATCACATTGAACTATGAATTCAAAGTCATGAAATAATAGGTTTAATAATAATTACATGGTTCATCGATCACCTAGTTGCAGAAATCTAGCCTATCATGATAAAAATAACGAAATCTATCAAATTTTGAATAAAATACATCATCGGGTTATCAAAACTTGAAGAAATCTTGTAAATCTTCGCATCAATCCTTCTTCTTGCCTTCAAATCCTCTCCAAAATGAATGTTTTTTGCCTCCCAATTCGTTCGTGTCGCCTTCTGGACGTTTTTTTGCTATTTAAACCTACCGAAATTAGGTTACCAAATGAGTTGCAATCATATAAGGAAACTGCAAAAATCGGGCACAGATTATACCTGTGCGACCGCATAGGCATAACCTATGCGACCGCATAGGTATATGGATTTTGGTATTTTTAATCCCTGGAGGGTTACTCGCGACCGCATAGGTTTTCTACTATGCGACCGCATAGTAGAGTGAACTTCTAAATTGAGTCATTTTGATCCTCAAGTTTCATTCCTTCACTCCTTGACCTCCTCTCTTATTTCTAGTTGCTCCAATGTTCCATTATAACTTCCAATTGGTGCTTAGTTTGATCAATTGCTTGATGTGTTCATCGGATCAACTTTCAGATAATTGCAATTTGGTCCCTGAATTTTCATTTTGCTCCAATTTGGTCCTTTTTTAGCTCTTTTCTCCTGAATTCCACTATTTTCATAGAATCACTTACATTGCATGAATTCGACAAAATTAAGTAACAATTCAATCATTTTACTTGTATTTAAGTCATGTTTGTGATGTAAATAAGTGTGCAAAAATATACTTATCATCATGCTATTTCAGGAATAGACATAACACTCTCTCATGATTGTCAACTAATTAAATAGTGGCTCAAAATTTGATCATATAACATTAAAGTTGGCTGAAAGTGTGATCAAATTTAACCCTTATTTGTTTACTATTATTTCAAAACTCCTTTTTTCTTTTCTTTTTTTCAAACTCATTGTCGACCACACATTTTGACAATAAAATATTATTAATTCCAAATTGTAATTGTCAATTTTCTAAACCAAAATCAAGTCCTAGTTGAAGTGTATTAGGAGTTTATCGAATTATAATCAAAGTTAAAATTGTTAAGGATTGGTAGTATAAGCCTTGAAGGGGTCCAAAACGTCAAAGATGTCCAAGAAAATCAAATATAATCAAGGGAATGCAATTAGAAGTTTAAAGGTATCAAAGAGCCGCACAAGTTATGCTTCAAAATTCTTAGTTTCTACTTGTAACACATTTTTCACTTACAAGACTTTCGAATTTGGAGAATGATAATTCTAGAGGAATTGTGGCTTTTCGAATTATCTTTCCAACGCACTTTGAATTACCTCAATCTAATATCGAAAGAGAAAATTATGATGACAATACTGATGACTGCACAGTTGCCGCTAGCCTAGCTCTAGCCTAGCGCTTGAGCTATGGGCCAACATCCAGAATTCTGCTTAGCTTCAAACACTAATTCAATTCCTATTTATTTCAAGCACTTTCTCCTATATATCTATTAATGATTGATTGGATTTGATATGGGTTGGCCTCGATTCCCTGCTAGGTTACTAAATATCCTAGGAATCTGCCAATGGATTGAGTTTCAGATTGTACTTTTTTAGAGCCTCAAAGGATTGTCTGAGGTGGTCCATGTGTTGCTTTGCAATTAGGGATTCTATCAACATGTCGTTGATATAGACCTCCATGGTTTTTTTGAGTTGATCGGTAAACATGTGATTTACTAGCCTTTGATATGCCGCTTAAGCATTTTTTAGTTCGAATGGCATGACCTTGTAGCAAAATGTTCCTCACTCCATAACGAAAGCAATTTTCTCTTGGTCAGTTGGGTTTGTAATCGAAAAAAGCATCCATAAAGCTTAGAAGCTCATATCCAATTGTCGAGTCAACCATCATGTCAATATGTGGAAGAGGAAAGCTGTCTTTCAGACATGCTTTGTTCAAGTATGTGAAATCAATACAAACTCTCCACTTGCCATTCTTCTTTTTCACTACGACGATGTTAGCAAGCCAGTCTGGGTAGTAGACTTCTTGTATGGATACAACTTCTAAAAGTTTTCGTACTTTTCATTGATGATGCGGTTTCATTCAGGCGTGAATCTTTTTTACTGCTGTTTGATTGAAATGTATTGGGGATCAAACATTTAATTTTTGCATCTTTATCTATGGGTCAACACCAATCGTATCTATCTAGAACCAAGAGAAATGGTCATGGTGTTCCACGAAAACCTGGTAAGGCGCTGCTTGAGCTTTGGTTCTAGCCTTGTTCCCACTTGAGCTTTGTGTTCTGAAAAATCGAGGTGGACTTGTATTTCATCTAGCTCTTCCATATTTGGACGGTCTGGGATGGCGGGTTGAAATTGCTGTAATTGCTATAAGAGATATTAGTCAGAGCAGAGTGAATTCTGATAGCACTCTCTAGAATCCCTTTGGATGCTAAGAATCTCTCTTATTCTCGATTTGGTTAGAAAAGGAGTACATGGTAAAACTATTATAACCTTCATTTCATGGATCCAGAACTTTCCCAAGATAACACTATACGTTGACGGGCTATCCATTACGAGGAATAAGGTGTGGAAGTTAACTCCTTCCACATAAACATATAACACAATCTCGGCCAGAGTATTCTATTGTTCAACATTGAAATTGATTAGCACTATCTTCTAGCGTGTAATGTTTTTTTCTAGAATTCCCATAGCCTTAATGTTTCCAAGAAAAGTATGTTTGCACTGCTCCCATTATCTATCAAGGTGCGCTTGGTCAAGCAGTTGGTGATGTTCAAAGATATGACCAAAGCATCAAGGTATGGATTGAGTAGCTGTGTTGCCTCAGAGGTCGTAAAGCTAATGATCTGTGGTGATTTTGACTCGCTTACTAGGTTTAGATTCTTGCAGAGATAAGTTGCTCGATGCGTGTGCCTTCATGCCATTACACTTGTTATCCTGCTAACTTCTGACCTATTGTGCTGCACCGATATTTAGTTAATCTTTAAACAAATCAGTGTTTGGGAGCGGTCCCTTTCAAAAACCATAAACATTAGTTTCTTGGTTGTAGCTAGGAATGGAAAATTTCTCTCGGTTGAATCATCCAACAAATTCCCGCAGTGATTTGTCTCCTCTCTGCACTACATGATAGAGATTGTCGGATCGCTTCTCAAGTTTTTTGCTGCTTGTAAACTATTCAACAAAAATATCAATTATTTGTGTGAATAAAGATGTAGAATTATTAGGAAGGTTTCTCTACCATTGTATGGTTGGCCCCACAACATTGCAGCCGAACCCCTTAAACATGTAAGCCTCGCGAAGGTCTTTTGGTATAGTAGCGTAAACATTCTCTGTCTGTATTGAGCTATGTGATCATTCAGATCGGTTGTTCCATCATAGAACTTTATGCTAGGGAAGCTAAACATTTTGGACATTTTAACAAAGACAAATTCGTCAACAAAGGAAGAGTCGACGAAACTACTAGTTGCACCCTTTTGATGTGATGGCATCACTATGATATGTTGAACCATAGATTTGATCGTCGCTAACGTTTGTGAGAACTCTGAATCATGTCCATTGGTAAGTTGTGGTTGTGCATCTTTCGACCCTCCGTTAAGCGGTGTAGCAAATTGCACATTTGAACCAATGAACCTAAGTCCATTTTGGTCAAGTGAAGGAGTCGTCCATGACGGATGTACCAAAGTCGAATCGGATACCAATTATTCCACTTTTCCTTGAATATCTCGATTCTCCACACGGATGGTAGCATTTTCCGCTTCTAGCCTTTTCAATTTTTGTGAATTCTGCTTTGTCAACTCGACTAGTTGGACTATTTGTGCAGTTACTTCGCTAGACAGATTGGTAGGTTGAGCTTATGTGGAGGCAAGATGGACAACACTCTGTTAAACAGCTATCGGTTGGACTGGCTGGATCGGATGGGTTGGCTGGACGGTTGTTGGCAAAATGGTGGTCGAATGGCAGGATGGACCAACGGGTTATTGTTGGCAAAGCGGTAGCATGACTTGAATTGTCTCCTTGTTGCATTGTTGCCTCTACCTCCTGACAAATCATTTGTTCTGCTTCTTCATGAGCCATTTTATCCGAAGTATAATAACAGAGATGTCCGTACAGTGGATTTTAGAAGTTTTTGACATGGCGGAGGATAATAATGGTAGAGCCCCATTCGTAAGAATGATTGCTAGGGCGCCAAATTGTAGACGGTAGATTCTACAACTGAGAAAATCGGATCAAGAAAGCTACTAGCAATCCTGCAGTACTCAAGAAAAATAAAACGAAGAAGAATGAGCATAAAATATCTTAAGAGGGTACTGGTATGTTCCCGATCAAAAACCCTTTGGCGATCAAGCTAGTAAAGCTCGTAAAAAATTGTATGAATGCCAGATGAAAAGAAAGAATAAATGACTTAGAGTAGAATAGATTGAAATACCTGAATGCTTCAATGACCACGAAATTTATAAGAGTGAGACAGCCGTCTAGATGGGATTAACGAGGACTCTCCAAGATTTGGTGGTTGGTTGGAGCAAAATACGATCAGATTTATTTGGTTGAGATATACAAGTTGTTTATGGATAACTTCCAACTTGATCTAGTCAAATCATAGCGTGACTTATCTTGAAAATAAATTATTGGAGGTTTCAAATTGACGTGTGGGTCTTTGGACCATTCATTCGGATCGATCGTCATAATGAGTTGGGCCAAGGTTGGTGTGCTTGGACTATCTATGGACCTTATTTTATGTCTTGGCTACTTGAGCTAGGGGGTTAATTTTTACCACTACAATACCCTTCACTATGAATGTCCCAAAGTGTGTTGAATCATATTATTCCATATAAACGTTACTTGAAGATCCAAATCATCATTCCTTGATCTCGAGATTCAGTCACCGTATCAATGTGTTTATAAAATCTTTCCAAGTCAAAATACTTATTTGAACCATAAATTATTCAATTAATTAAGAGATATATTGAGGCATATATTTTCATATCCTTAAATTTTAAACCACTGGTCAAGACACAAAGATCGTTTGATTAAACACCAACCCAGAGAACGAGGAATTCTTCATTTAATCCATGGGGATAAATCATTACCAAAGATTGGGAGTTATTGCAAAAGCACAAATTCAGGAGGATTAAGGCAAGGTACCATGAGTTGGGATCTGGAGTCAAGAGCACGCAGTCCAAAGGGCTAATGTATAAACTAGGAGTCAGGATCTCTTTTGAAGGAGCACATCTCCAATAGGATCGAGGCAGACTGTAGGAATTGAGATCAGAAGTTCTACGAGGTAGATAGATATGGACCGTATTGTAAATTTGCTTCGATTTATAGTGGATTACTGGCTGGAAAAATATTTGGAGTTTTCACTCAATTGGGATTTCTTCATGATCATCTTTGATGTTCTATACTGCTTTATTTGTTAATAATAACATTCGAACCATAGAGTAATTGAAATTGATTGACTAATCACCTAGAAACAATCAAAAGCGACTTGTTGCTTTTTAGCTGCTTATTTTTACACGTTGGGTCTAAATAAATAAATCAAAATTAGAACTTTCAAATATTTTGCACATGAACTCAAAATTTTTTTACTACTTTTTAATTACACATATTCAAAAATTCACAATTTTAAAACTCATTTTCATTGGAGTACTAGTGAACATATTGCCTAAATTTTCAGATTCTAATGCTATGAATTAGTTGATAGGTAGTACGTCAAATAATTATTAACATGCAAAATCAACAAAATATAAAATATACAAAAAATGAATTATCGTCTTAAAATTGTTGGGAAAATTAACGTGCATAAATTATATTATAATAACACATATTTACGTGCATAAAATTGGACAAAATTTTGACTTGTCAAAATCAAATATGTAAAGTAGAAATGAGAACTACATGAATATGAATTTGATCGAGACAAAAGTTGGACTTTTTGTCCTTAGGACGATAATGCCGTGCACATGTGCTAACAATTTTTTTACATTCATCTCTTAGCATACAATGATCACATTTCACAATAGGAGTACTATAAATTACGTAGTCAATCAAAGTTACTGATATTTTGAACTCTCTTTACATAAAACTCGACTAAAAATAAATATAAGAATTATTTTGAAGCGAATATGAATTAATATAATAATGCGTGGATGAAAAAAATGGCGAGTGAAAATTTCAAACACAATGGTCTATATATAAAAATGAAAACTTGTGTCTGAAAAGACACTACCCTAGAAAAAAACTCAACTATTGAAATTTGTCTCTATATATGAAGAGGCTATAAAATATACGTATTACGACGTGTAGATGTATAGTTCTACTACATATTTCTTAAATATCACAAAAACATATTTCTTGCAATTTTAAGCATCATCAAAAGCTGAAAGCATTTAGAATAATCCTACACGTATAGGTTCGGTTCACAAATTTATTTATTTATTTATTTATTTTATAGATGGCACTTGACAAATTTTCATTGATATTTGAAAAGAAAAATAGTTCCAATAAGATACTACCAATGCAGTAACCCTAAACCATAAAAGAAAAACATGTACGTGTGGCTTTTCCTAGCATTTAAGGAGTCAGAATAACAATTAACAATGATCCTTTAATACAATATTACTCAAATAAATATACATCCACCAACCTCATTTAGAGAACATTAATGATTATTAAGTTCTACCGTGTTAGTCAATCAAATAAGAGTGGGCTGACAAGACATATAAATATTGGATTTGTTAAAACTACCGTTCAAGTTTCATTTTTCAAAAATTTATTTCAAATCAAATATTTTTTAATAAAATAATTTTAAACGTGAATTCAAAAAAAATAAATTTATTTTTTAACAATAAATTCTTCGAAAAAAAATTATTACAAATCTATTTTTCATAAAATGGATCTCAAAAAAATTCTAAGTAAGCTAGAGAGTACTTTATAGTATAAAAAACATATATAGTAGTCCCTCCATTTGTGAAGATACGTTTCCATTTTCACACACATTAAGAAGTTGAATTTAATATAGTCGAAAATATAATTTTTTATATTTTTCTAATATATATTTATATCAAATAACGATTTAAATATGAGTAAATCATGTTTATTGATAATAAGGCATATTAAATATGTACATATTAGAAAACTAAGAAATCAGTTATACTATTAACAAAGAAAATGGCCTATAAATTTGGGGGGGGGGGGGGGAAATCTTTTTTTTTTATAACTATACTCTCAATAAGGAAAAGTGACGTATAATTTGGAGCAAACAAAAAAGAAAAGTAAGCCTATCTTTATAAGACGGAGAAAGTACTATTTCGTATTATTTAATTCACGCACTCAAAACTTTATAAATCAGAAATATGCTTTACTGCAAGAGTTTTTGTAGAGGTCATCGAATTTATTGTGTTGCATTTCTGAATGGGCACGGTCTGATCCGATTTCAATTATAAGGGGAATCGAACCAAATCAAATATAATGAAAATTTTAAAATTATAACCTTTGGTTACATATCTAATTATAGAACTAAATCGAAACTAAACCAACCGATTTTGATTAGGTCCAATCCTGTTATTTATATTTAAAAATTATAAATATAAAGTATGAAAATGCTTATCGAGTTGAAGTAACAAAAATTAAGTATGAAACCACTTGTCATTTTTGTAATCTAATAATACAAAAAATCAATTAAATAAGAAATTCACTTCGAAAGTTCAAAATAAACTCATAAATGCAAAATAAAAATGATAATCTATTAAACACCGCATAAATGGTAAAATCTTAATCAAAAACTAATTCTTAAAAAATTCTTATCTTAGTACATATTAAAATAAATGTAGTATTTATAACCTGATTATCTTTAATAGTCATTAATGATCTTGATTATTAATGTTCCGTCACTTCGAAAACAACGAAATATTTGAGTTATTATGAAACATTGAACTAAAAATATATTTTTCCTATTGAACCTCATTAAAGTTAAGAATTTGTAAATTGCGTATAAAATTATTTAAATTTAAATTTTAATTGCATTTTAAATTTTTCTGCAAATGAAAGAAGGAGCATATGAAATATGAAATTTTGATGTGAGATAATTTTGGGAGATAATATTCAAATATTTAGTGCATCTTGGTGCAATCACCTGTAAAAAAAGAGAAAATTCAAGAAAACCAAATTTGCCATTGGTTCTCAAGATAGTAATGAGAACTTGATCGAAATCAATCAATTCTTGATTTATGGTTCAAAAATCGACCTGTTTAGTAGAGGATCGGAGCCGAACTGATCGATTCTATTTGCTTTCGATCCGATTCCATTAATTCTGGAAAATATTCTCACCTCTAATTGCAAAGATGTCTTCGTCTAATTTTTTATAACTCCATTGACATAATTAAAACGAAGTAAATTGTAATAAATCCATTTCGGATTCACAACTTCAATCGGCAACAAAAATCATATGGTACTACCGTACTGATGATCAATTGAATCATGATCATTGTCAAAAACATCAGGTACACACCCAAAAAATTAACGAAGACCAACCGAATTGTTTGAATATCATTGGCAATTTTTGTAGGGCCACTAAAAAAATCTTTTGGACAATTTTCATCGAAATCGAATTGATGAAATTTTTTTGGGATTTGCTCCTTTCCCATAACAGAAGAGACAAAAGCCCACGTGGAAAATTATTGTTCACTCAGAAGGACATATTCGTAATCTCAACACCTTTTCACCCATCCTAACACTCAAATTCACGAGCTCTCTCTCCGTTTGACAACCAAATTAAATGAATTAATTGTTCCAATGGTCACTGAACTTTAGTTCATATTTTTTATTAGTCATTGAAGTTTAAAATGTTAAGTTTTGGTTATTGAATTTAAGTTCATATTTTCGATTGCTCATCGAAATTTAAAATATCAAGTTTTGACTATTGAATTTTGAAAAATATTATACGTTACTCACTAGTATTAATATTGAATTTTGAAAAATATCGAATTTACAGTGAGTAATATATGATATTTTTCAAAATTTAGTGGTCAAAACTCGACATTTTAAATTTCAGTGAGCAATCGAAGACATGGATCCAAGTTTAGTGGTCCAAATTCGATATTTCAAATTTTAGTGACCAATCAAAGACATGGACCTAAATTCAGTGACCATTGGAACAATTAGCTCAATTTAAATCTACTATTTATAATATTGCTCAATATCGTCTTATCTACTCCATAATTTTCCAGCTCTTTGATACTCTTTCTTCACCACATTTTTCTGAGTTTCTTTTCAAATAGATTGAATTTTCGAAAAGCGTCTCAAGTAGAAACGTGGGCGCTTTAGAAGTTTTCATGCATATAACAGAGGGAAATGACGAATGGATGGATGAAGACACTACAATGTAAGTCAAGAGCTGCAGATGACGTCCGCCACCACCAACTCTGCTCTAACCCTGAAAATCGCCAAAACCACCACCGTTTGTTATCAAACTCCGCCAATTGCAGAAACAGCGTTCAAAATCTTAGAGACGTAGTTGAAATCCCTAAACCCAAAAAACCAAAGCCACCAAAAGCATCTCCAAAGCCTCCGTCAAAACGACCCGTTTCAAGAAAATCCGACGCCGGTACAAAACATTCCATCAACAAAACACACCATAGTCTCATCTCTGGCTACGGCTGGCTGTTACGAGCCACGGATTCATGCTCTCCGGCACTCATTGAGCTACAGGAGGGCCATCCCTCACGTAATGTGGTGGAGATAATCTTTCGTACAAGCTGGGGACCCAAGAATTTCCCTGGTCAGATCAAAATGGTGTTCAAGGTCCAGAATTTGGCCCGGACAGTGACGCGGTTTGAGGAATACAGGGACTTAGTGAAGTCTAGGGCGAGGTCTCGAGGTGCTGCCACCGTGAACGGCGGATCTGAGGATCACGCACGATGCGTTGCCGATGGGAATGAGGTCATGAGGTTCCAATGCCTGACGGCCACCACAAGAGGAGCTTATGACGGCGGCGGTGTTGCATTTTACGGCGACAAAAGGAGTGCAATATGTACATTTTCAGAGACCGGCGGAGCTCATGAAAGTGTAGGTGGTGGTATAGGGCGGAAGGCCATGTTGGTTTGCCGGGTTATAGCGGGTCAGGTAGGCAAGCAATTGAAGTTTGAGACGTTGCTTGGAGGCCGAGTTGAGTATGACTCAGTGAGCGGAGAGAATGGCAAGTTCTTAGTATTTGATTCACGTGCATTGTTGCCATGTTTCCTTGTGGTCTACAAATTGTAAAACCTTGTTGGAAAGAAGTAAAATTTTCTTTCATTTCATTTTTTTTTTAGCTTCATTCAATTCTTTTGAGAGAGAAAAAAATTGGTTCACTTTCTTAACATTAAAATAATATACTCGATATTTTCAATGGTAATTGTTAAATCAATATTCTCTGTCTCCGCCAACTTTCGAACATGTCTAAACATTCTAACTTTGGGCCTCGTTTTTTACGGATTAAAATCTAATTTTAATGTAATCAAAGTCAAATAATTAATATTAACCATATCTTTCATGAATCCCACAACTTTTTAAATGCACATTTTAAGAACTTCTATAACAATTTACTAAAAATATAATTTTAATCCTCACCAATCACCCTCTTAGATTTCTTAGATTTTTCAGTCCTGATTAATTTGTCAGCTTTCTTCAAGTTAACTAATGAAAGGCAGTTCACACTTCTGCAATTCATTTTACATCCTTTATTAGCTTTTGCTATTACGATAACTCCCGTCCGCAGGGGGGACAAAATACTTGCGATATCGCAAAATCGACGTTATTCAAATCAATTTAAATTGGTTTGGTTCCATTTTTGAGTTGGATTGACCTGACTCAAATTTTCAGTCCTACTCTTCTAATGATACAATATAAACACATCTCTCATCTCTCATTCTAGACCACATCTCTATTCTCTCTCGTAACTCCCTCTTTGCAAAGTTGTGACCCCACCATGAGTTCGTCCATCACCACCACCAATAGTTCAGATTCATGCATCACCATCCATTGGCAATCCAAACGAAAGCATAGATAAAATTGTGCATTTGTTTCCATCATTGGTATCAACACAATGTTGGGAGGTAGAGTTGGACAAAACTCCATAACCGAACAAGTCAAACCATACCGACCTGAACCGAATAGAGCTGTTCTTCTTAAGTTAAATACTTGAAAGGGTATTAAAATCGAAAATTGATGGGTTCGATTCGATTTTCAGTTCTAGATTAAGAATTGAAGAATTGAATCTCTCTAATTTTTTTAATTTATTTATTTTAAATAAGCCAAATTATTGTTTTTTTATAAATTTGCTAACTAGTTAATTTAGCTCAAATCCAAAAATATTATTTTCATATTTCTAATTCTTAGACTTCCATTTCAAGCCCAACTTAATCAAATTGACATAAGTTTCATTCAAATATATTATTCTACTGTAATGCCGTTTCTATTATTCTGGAAAAATCGAATTGAAACTCGACAACAACTGTCTTAATTATTGTGAGCTCGCTATCTTACTCTTACAGTGATTTTAACAATCAAATCTATGAAAAACTCGACAAAGAGAGATGTAAAAGCACATAAAATTGTATTACGTTATTTGTAAGAGCTAAAATTAAACATGTCATTCGTTGAATTATGCGATTTGTAAATATTAAAAAATTTAATTATAACATGAAACACAGGAATCGAATGAAACCGAATCAAATTGTGCAGCCCTATTAAGAGGTGAAAATCAAATCGAAAACCAGAAAAGCGAACAGGAAATCATTTATTGAAAATGGGGTACATATCATAAAAGATCTGGATTTTGTGTTTGATGTTGTTATTATTATTATTATTTTGTAAAATTGGTTTTTGGCATTTCTACTGGTGGTGGTGGTGATTTCATGGAGGAGGACCACAAGGGAGTCATGGTGTTGAGGTAAGACTTATGGTGATTGT
>NW_019232004.1:123183-150491 GCF_002742605.1 Olea europaea var. sylvestris
AGAATTAATAATTTTTAACAAAACATCTTCTAAGATAGATAGTATAGACAAAAATTTAAAATTAGCCAAACATATTCAAATAATAGGAGAAGACCCTATAAAACATTGGGATAAAAATAAAATAGAAGCTAAATTAGAAATAATAAATAAAAATATAAAAATTAGAACAACAGAAATAAAACATACGAATCAAGATATAGAAAGTTTTAACATACAAATTAAAGAATTATTAAATTTAAAAGTAATAAGACCGTCTAATATTCAACACAGATCAGCAGCTTTTATGGTTAGAAATCATAGTGAAATAAAAAGAGGAAAAGCAAGAATGGTTATAAACTATAAAAGATTAAATGATAATACTGTCGAAAATGGATATAAGATACCAGATAAAGATATACTATTAAATAAAATACAAAATAACAAAATATTTTCTAAATCTGATTGTAAATCTAGATTTTGGCAAATAAAAATGGCAAAGGATTCTATTCTTTGGACATCTTTTACTACTCCATTAGGACACTTAGAATGGTTGGCCATGTCTTTTAGATTAAAAATTTCACCCTCTATTTTTCAAAGAAAGATGGATAGTATATTTAACTCTCTTCCATTTGTTTGTGTATATATAGATGATATTCCAACACATATTAAAAACTATAAAGAACATATGAAACATTTAGAAATAATCTTGAATAAATTTATAAAAAAAATGGTTTAATTATAAGTAAAAAGAAGATGAAAATAAATAAACAAAAAATTAAATTTTTAGGAATAATTTTAAAAGAAAGAAAGTTTCAGTTACAACAACACATAGTACATACAATTTTACAATTTTCAGACAAAATTGAAGAAACAAAGAAATTACAAACCTTTTTAGGAATATTAAATTATGCTATACATCTTATTAAAGATTTAGAAAGGAAAGTAGGACCACTGTACAGCAAATTGTTCAGTAAAAGACAAAAATATTTTAATCAATCAGATATAAAATTAGTTAAAAAGATAAAAGTAGAAGTTAAAAATTTACCACCATTAGAATTATCGTTAGATAATGAATATAAAATAATAAAAACGGATGGATGTGAATTAGAATGGTAAGGAATTTTATATTCCTAACCAAATAAGTATAGTGATAAAAAAATTGTAAATATGCTAGCGAAAAATACAAAATAAAAGGAAAACATTTAACTAGTTTAGGTTATGAAATAATGGCCATCATACAAAGTATATAAAGTTTTAAATTATTTTTAAACACTGAATTTACAATTAGGACAGATTGTGAAGTTATAGTAAAATTTATTAAAAAGACAAATTTTGATAAGATAAGACATAAAAGATGATTGAAATTATATGAGATATTAAGCAGTTATAAAATTAATATAGAACATATTGACGAAAAAATAATATTTTAGCAGATAACTTAAATAGGCAGGTTATTAATTTTCTAACTCGTTATCTTCATAATGCGGATGGATTAAATGATGGTGAACTTTGGAAATGTTACTCTAAGAGTGGCCCCTCAATGATTTAATCTTCGATTCAGAGGAAATACTTTAGAAAGACTACCAGAAAGTGAGCATTGTCTACTGGATAATCTCTGGATGGCACGTGACTCTAAACGAAAATTAGACGGCATTAATGCCCTAACTAACTATTTTAGACAAATTCATAATCAAGTAGAAAGTAAAAATTTTAGTTCCTTTGCAGTAATTAAAGATAGAAAGTCTGGTATATATAATTATTGGCCAGAAGTGCTACAACAAGTAGAAAGATTTTCCAACCCTCTTTTCAAAAAAATTTAGATGCTTGAAGAAGCTTTAAATTTTTGTAGAGAAATGATAGGATTTAATTTTCATATATCCGAAAGAAAGACATACCATGCAAACCTCCTCTCAAACTTCATCACCATCAATACAACTTTGTGATCGTTGTGAAATTATGACCAATGTTATTAGAAATTTAAATCTTAGGAAGCATTCGTTAGAAGATAGAACGCAGTTCCTTGAAGATCAAATTTCTTCATTCCAACAAATTATTCGTAAATATCAAAATGAGATTCTTCAATTGCATTATAGTTTGGACAGACTCAATTCTAGAGATACACTTGAAAAACCTATTTCTAAAGATATCGTCTCTACAAGTAGAAATTATTCTGATAAAATAGAAAAACTTACTGAACTAACAGATTCTACAGCTGTAGGACAAGAAAAGACTTTATACGAATTAAAACAAAAAATTGATGATTGCGCAAGTATTGTTCAAAGTTCTATAAAGAATTTCGTTGTACATGAAATTATAGATTTTGCTCAAATTTTAAGTTACTATCATAATGAAAACAGATACTTCCTTAGACATGGTCCCAAATACGATGCAACCCAAAATTTAGCATTTCTTAGATACAATTTCCTTTGATTATACAATCTTTGAAGAAGAAGACCTTTTTTACCCAGCTTTACAGTTTGGAATGATAGATACTATATACATATTAAACAGATATTTCCGATTTTTTCCATCAAAACTTAAACAGATTCTTGATTAGTTAAAAGGCCGTCCATTAATGATTCAATTCATTTCCAAACCCCATCGTGTAAATAATGGCATTGTAATTCTAGCTTATCATCGTATTTTAATTTATGAAGGAGCCAAAAGATTTAGACCCTCTTCGATGACAAATATTAAAATAAAAATTAGACAGATTGATTATGAAAGAAGAATATCAGAAACTGCAGCCATGATGGAATTTTAAAATAATGATTTCAGATTAGTAGCACGATGGAACAATGGAGTTATTTTCTGCCAAGAGCACCTTGCCATGAGAATTAAAGTAGAAAAAATTCAAGCACCAAATGTTGAACAAAATGATTTATATCTAATGGCATTTCAAGAGACTGTGGAGAATTTACAGAAATCCAACCAGATACAAAAAAGGAAGCATACATATTTGATGGCAACGATGATGAGATGGATCCAGAACTAGAAGAAGCCATAGCAGAAATGATGGACAGATAAGATTAATAATTGAAAAAGACGAGATAAAAGGACAGAGAAATAATTATCACGACGAAGAAGTCAAAAAGAGGAGGGGCAAAGATAAAGCTTTTTGAACAAATTTCAAACATCTATAAAGTTGATTCTCATATTTCAAGCAAAGTCAGATGTGAAGACAAAGTTGTCAGAAGTATCTTTTCAAATAATACATTCTTTAATTACTCATATGAAGAATTGTCCATTATTTCTTTGACTTTAGATCTCACACTTGTAAAATTTGCACAGCATTCTTCAATTATTGATAGTACACTTCCAACACCAATAGGATAGACGTGATGTGCCAGCGTCTATAAATACCAACACTTCTCACCAAAAACACACCGAAAAAAGTACAAAACACACTATCACACTTTTACTAAAAAATATCTCTATCATCTTTGTAATCAAAGACATCCTTGTAAATTCAAAGACTTCTTAATTAAAGTAAGTTCTTTTCATATCTTTACTTGTTTATAATTTTCGTTTACTTTAGTTATTTTTCAGAAAGGCCTAAAAGGGAAAATACCAAGTAAGCAATTAATTTATTTACAAATAATATTTTATTTTTGTTTAAAAAATATGTTTTTAACGCTCTTAGTCTTTTTATTCTGGATTCCATGACCAAAAGATAAAGTAATCCTCTGAGTTAAGTTGGCTAATTTGTGTCCAAATTGTGATAGTTTGTTAAAGCCTTTTTAAACATGATAAAATCTTTTTGGCTACGGTTTTAAGCTTTCTTTAAAAGATCAAGAAAAAATGCTAGGAGAGAGTTAAAAAAAGGGGTTTGAAGAAATTAATTTGCTGAACATTAAAGTACTTAAAGGCCATTACAAACATATCGTTTTAAAATTCTAACATTTTATGATTTTAGATTACACTGTCTTACTTACTTGTTCATTAGAAAGTTTTAACAAATATATTAATACTTGTTTAGAAAACAGAGAAATAGGAAGATTAATCTTTATCGAAAGTCATATTTTATCCGCTTTAGATAGAAATAGAGGGGAATCCACTTTACAAATAAAAAAATAAATCATTGAGCTCTCTATCTCTCAGTGTCGAAATTTCTTGATAAAATATCCTAAATATTGTAAAGAAAGATAACAACTAGCAAAGACTATAAGAGAAAATAATAAAAGAAATTTCAGTAGAACTAATTAGGTATATTTAGCAATTGAACTTTAGTAGCAAAGATAATATAAATTGGTGTGGAATTTTTTCAAACTTTTCAAACGTATTGAAATTATTGAAAGACTTTTTCTTTCTTTGGCAAAAACCTTCTGTTACAAGATTTTTTTTTATAAAGATTACAAAACTTTTTCTTGCAAATAATTTATTACAAAGATTTTTAAAACGTGTAAATTTTAGTAGTTTTTTAAAGACTTTTCTTTTCTTACTTATTATTTTCTTACGAGACTTTGTTTTTCTTAGTTGTTATTTTACTGCAAAGTCGTTTTCCTACAAGAAAATTTTTCTACAAATATTTATTGTTAGGAAAGAAAAAGTATCACAATTTCTTTCTCCCGAATTGGTATCAGAGCCGAGAACAGTAAAAAACTATATAGTTTATAAAAAGAATCGAGTATTTAAATTTTGAAATTTTAGGAAATTATAAAAGAAAAGATAACTTAGAAGCAGCTTCTCTAATCTGTAATTTTGATAATAAGTTTAGACATTATTTACATAGTGAAGATAAACAGTTAAATAGTATTGTAGACTTACTTGTAAATTTAGGAGAAATTTTAGAACGGAACAATTCACATAAAAGAGTAGAAATTTTATTAGAAAATATCAATAAAAATATAAAAATTTTAGAAACTAATCTAGAATATATTAAAAATCAAAATACCGAAATACTAAAAAGAAAATCTAATAATATAGGAGAAACATAATCTGGTCCTAACTTAGAAAAATGAAAGTCGACTGATAATAGACAACATTTAGATAACATAATAAATAAACTAGGAAAAATTAGATTTAGGGAAAACTAAAGAACCACTAGATTTAAGAAAATTAAGCGAATCTATACATAATGGATAAAGGAAAACAAATCGTAGCCAGTAGTAGTAAATTAATAGGTAATTATTTATTAAGAACATTAAGTAGAAAAAGAAAATTCGAAGCAAGACTAGAATCTCTAATAGATATAGAAGAACAAATAGAAATGTTAAGACAGAATAAACTAAAATTAGTAAAAGTTCCAGAATATATAAAAAAAATGAAATTTATTTAGCAAATCTTTAATATATCAGCATTATGGAGAAAGATATGTTTCCTATACACATGAAGATCAATTTATATTTCTAGATTTAATAGAAAAAAAATTTATAAAGAAATTGTTAATAAAAATTTTCAACGAACTCATTTAGGATTAATAATAATAAGAGTAAAATGACTTTATAGAGAAAATTTAGGAGCTAAAGTATTAGTATGTTTATATGATAACAGATTCACGGATATAGAATAGGAATTATTAGGAAGCATAAAATTAGATATGAATAATAAATGTAGAATAATATATTTTACACCAGATTATTAAGTTAGAACAAAGAATTTCTATAAGCATATTAAAATAGGAATAAAAGCAAATGATATCAAACGAAAAGAGATGAGGATAATTTATTAATTTACATAGGATTCATAGGAAGACTTAGTGAAAATAATACTACTAATTATAAATTATAAAATAATCAAATAATTACATTATTAGGACAAAAATGTATAAAGGCTATCCCAACAAAGAAATTCTCTTCAGAAACATATGCAGGATTAGATTAGAACTTAGGAAATTTTCTACAAAAACTAACATTAGTACCAGAAAATAATATTATGTACAAAAACAGTAATGAAACTTTAAGTATTAGATTTGAAAATTATAATTATCAAGCAGAACAGACACAACATAATGCAGGAGAATGTGGATGTTTTGAAATAGAGGACTACGAAAGTGAAGACGAAATTAATGCTTTATATGAAGATAGTGAAGAAGGTGAAAGCGAGAACGATGAAAAATGATTTGGATATATAGATATGGAATAATATAGAAATCTTAGAAAAGTTAGAGAAATAGAAACTGGAATGTTAATAGAAAAAGATCAAGTACACATAGAAACCAAGATGGAAGAAACTAACAAGAGAGCTAAAATGGAAACAAATCAAGAATTTGGAAAAAGAAAAGAACCCACTAATACAGAATACGATATAGGAGGTAAATATCATTTTCCCCTGTAAGAGATTTTCAATGGATTGATAAAAAATATAAAAGTTTAGGAAAAAGACAAACAGAAGAATGATGTAGTTTACCATTACCAAGTGATAGAGGATTAATATTAGAGTTAAATAATTGTAAACAACAAGACAGACCTAGTACTATAACTAAATAGAAAATTTATGTAATTAGAACATATAATAGTGTACCTATATAAATGACTGTGGAAGAAATGTGGGCTTACTTAAAAACCTGTTTAGGAAAGACTACTTTAGATGTATACGTTATAGCAAAAAGATTAAAATCAGATGAAATTAGATTAAGAATGGTTGGAGGAGATAATCCTAAAAATTTTACAATCTTTATTAGAGAATTAACTATAGGTTCTGATCCTAGTAGAGATAACACTTATGAACAAAATAAAGTTTTAGAAGATTTAGAAAAATTAAGTATTAGTACTATGAAATACAGACAACCATTTTCGCTAGACTTTGAAAGATTAGCAAGCGTAACAGGATTAGCATTAGATTACCCTATACTTGAAAGATTATATAAAAATATACCACCATCATTGAATGATAAAATTAGAAAAGATATAGAGTCAAACCCAACAAGGAAAATCACTATTAGCGTCACCATAAAATTTATAACTGATAAAGTAAAAGAATATTGTGTAGAAGAAATAGCTAGAAAACAAATAAAGAAATTAAATTATTCTTTTTGCTCAGATTTATATACATCACAGATATATGATTATAGAAGAAAAAAGAAAAAATTGTATAAAAATGATAAAATATATATATATATATATATATATATAAAAGACAATAGCAAAATAAAAAGAAATATAATATTAGACCAAGTAGGACATACTATAAAAATAAAAGATCAAATTATAATAGATATGTTAGAAAACCAAAAACTAGAAAAGACTGTAAATGTTACATTTGTGGAGACCCTAGACATTTTGCTAACAAATGCCCAAATAAATATAAAAATAAAGAAAATATAGCTAAATCTATGATAATTGAAGAAATACAATGTAACATAATAGAATTATCTGATAATGAATATTGTAATAAAATCTATAGTATTTACACAGATGAAGAATTAGATAATTTAGAAATAACAAGTAATTGTGAAGACAGTTATGACAGCTTAGAGGAAGTAGATTTTTCAGTTTTAAATATAAAGATGATGAATGTAGAACAAGAATATATCCATAAATGAATTAGAGGACAATGATCAATGATGGATAAATGTAAAATATACAAAATATACTCAAGACATAAAAATAAAAATCAGTGTAAAAATTGTCTAGAAATTCAATGCACTAATTGTTTAGGGATTAAAGAAGAAATAAATAATAATAAAAATAAAGACTATAGTGAAATTATAAAAAAAACTAGAAAATAAAATAATAGATACAAATAATAGAATAGATAAAATACACGAAACATTAGGAGAAATACAATATAAAATCAGAAACCTTGAAACAAAAGAAAAACAATATATAGATAATTACACAGAAAATAATTATTTGGAAATAGAAAATCAGGAAGAAATAATTTATCAAATATCTAGAGTAAAGACGACAAAAGTATCAAAATACCTATAAAAGTACATATAAACAAAATGACAAAATTAAATTGATAGCATTAATAGACACAAGTTGTACCTTTAATATAATCAGAAAAGAGTTAGCACCTGTTTGAGCCCCATTAATTTTTATTACGTTACATTTCATTTTTCTATCTCTTATTTTCAACCACACAATCTTCCATAAAATAATATTACACGTAAATCGAAAATTTTTCCTTCATGTTCAACCACTCATTTTTCAAAAAAATATTATTCCACCCATTAATTTTCCAGTAATGGGGGCCAAACAGGGGCTTAGTGCCAAAAGATTGTAGACAAAATTAGAATATGAAATAAGAGGAAGTCAAATGGATGGTAGTAAAAAGGGATTCGAAAAGAGACTTTTTGATGATTGTAAGATTAAATTTCAAGAAAGACAGTATAGTTTAACGACTACATTAGTTAGCGCATTGATAAAAGATGAATTTGTTATATGTATAAAATTCTTGTTAGGTAGAAATTGAAGTTTAACAATTACTCCTGATGTCATAATCTTTGGGAAAAACATTTTTATTATTAATACTATAGAATCATCAGAGTTGCGGGCTAAGCGTGATGGACCCTTACAACCAAACCTAGAAATTGAAGAAAATTTAGAATTTTTAAATAATTTATCTTTAGAAACTATATATTAGATCCAGAAGGATAAGTTTTTGGTTCTTCATTGATGACATGTGAATTTTGATAAAATTTGAGAGGTGTTTTTGAGCTTTACTTGTACTTTTTTATTCACGATATAAAAAAAAATAAAAATAAACAGATAATTAAATATCATATTTTTAGAATGAAATAATATTATCGGAATATATTTTTTATTTACATGAGATGGGCACTATTTTAAAATATCACACAGGGCGTCCAAAATCCCCGGACCGATTATTGAAACTTGGTACTAGTAAAGCTACATAAGTTGACATGGAGTTAAAGCATCATTGCATGGTAGAGTTATAATGGTCGAGCCGCAAAGGCAATTTGATGGGTTGAGTCGGTTGTGGTGGTGGTCGATTGGTGTTTGCGGGGCGAGATGGTGGCGATAGGTTGGTGTTTGGAAAAAAAAAGTGGCGGTGTGTTAAGGTTTTAAAATTGGGGTTTAATTTGAATAGGGCAAATTTGATTGAAGTTTTGATTCCAAGGACATTTCCAACCTTTACATCAATTTCGGAAGAACGTTAAATTGGTGCAAAATTTCCCTCTGACAAAACTTCATATTTTGATACCAAATTGATGCAATTTAGTGCAAAACTGTTCATCAGGTGTAATTTATATAGTTTTTATTTTTTATTTTTTTATTTTTATACTACAACAAAATTTAGTTTATATGATATCCTTTTATTATTTAATAATTTAATTTATATTTATTTTAATTCTATTATATTTTTATATTGTAATGTTAAATGTAATATTTTTTTATTGTGGTATAAGTGTAATGCTTTTTAAAGTTATTAATAAACGCAACATTTAAGTTAATTAATTGTAATTTTTATTTTAGCAATTTTAATAGTAATATAATTCGTAATTAAATAGTTTTTGAAATGAATCAATTATTAGAAGTTTAAAAATAATAAAATAAAGAAAACACCATCGATTTGGTGTAACAGTTGATTTAACGAGTTGGAGACAGCTAAACATGATGGTGGAAATTTGTATCATTTTATGTGAAAATTGCACCATTTTAATGAAACGAGTTGGAGATGGCCTATAGGTAGCTATCATCAAAAATAAAAATAGGACATATTTAATTTTTTTTAAGAAAAAGGAGGTATTGCAATTTCATTTCCTTAGCCATTGTGCTAGACTCTTCTAGGGAACAAACTCATTTACATTATTATTTTCACAATTAGAATATTATGATTTTGGCTTTAAATATTTATATATTAATTTTTTAGTTTTAAATTTTACTTTCTAATATGTAGATGTTGTGCTCGAGAAATATTTCAAATGCAACATATGTTATTAATGGGCTACTTTGTGTGACCAGAAATGAACATAGATTCAGTGGCATAATGTTAAGAGGTTTAAGGGTATGCTGGGATTTGTGAAGAGTAGCACCTTACGATGTTCATGGCCAATTGGTACAAATGTTTAAGAAATATTTCTCTTACACCTTACACTCTCTCTCTCTCTTTCTTACGCCTCACATTTTCTCTTTCTAAAATCATGATTTTTTTTCCAAAATTAGTTGTCAAATTTTGTGACCTATAATTTAATTAAACTTGTTACAATTAAATTAACACATAATTTGTGGCCACGTTCACATGTCGATAACAAATCATATAAGGTTACAGTTACATAGACACAATTGTAGGTCACAATAACATATAATTTATGATAAGAATTACATACAAGCTACAAATCATAGAACATCACAATCATAAAGAATAAAGCGTGGGTCAAAATTACAAATTTAGTCACAAATCATACATTTTATTGGTCACAACTAATTTATCGATCACAAATTTTTAAGTTAATTGATTATAACTTATTTATCAATTACAAATTATTTGATCACAATTTGTCTCACTATCACAGGCTATTAAATTAATTGATCGCAACTTAGCTATGGATCATAAATATACAAATTGTAGGTCACAATTACAAATAAAATTACAAATAACACAATTTTTAGATCACGTTTATTTATTTTTATCACAATTATCCAATTGGTCACAATCACGTTTCGTCCCAACCCACACCACAAATTAAATTACAACCTATTTCACAGTCACAAATAATCAAATTAATAGGTCACAAGTTAATTCTTGATCACAATTTATCAAACTAATTGGTCACGGCTTATTTCTCAATCATAAATCATAAATTTTATAGGTCACAAATGATCAAATTAATAGATCACAAGTTATTTCTCGATCACGATTTATTAAATTAATTGATCACGACTTATTTAAAAACACAAATTATAGGTCACACATTTTTAGGTCTCATATTATTTATTGGTCACAATTACCCAATTGGTGGTCACCACCATTGCCACAACCTTCCATCATCATAACTACTCCAACTATCTTGACCTGTTTTATTCTAAAAACTCCGTTAAAAAGAAGTCTTGATAGCGTGTTCATTTCTTGCTGCCTCCATATGACTATACAATAATCCGTTATATAATTAGCAAAAGTATACTCAAAATCGAAAATAACATATCATTAATATCTCCATCCCGACTCCCATTATGTTATTTCGTGGCATAGAAGAATGCATTAGCCATCATCTTGACAAGCTGAACCTGAGAAGCAGTTGTGAGATGTATGTCATCCAAGTTGAAGTCCAACGGCATCAATTGTTACCACACTCTCCGGCGTCTTTTGAATTGATTTTACTCTCTGGATATAATTCTTCACCCTTTGTCCTGATGCTAATGTTGCCTTGATATGTATTAATTGTCAAAAATAACAGTTTCTTTGGGGATTCCAAACTGCAAAATAAATTGATTAAATCTTTCATTTCGGTCGAGCTCCATTTTCTTCTATTGGATCTCGGACCACGAGTCCATTGTCATAGATCGAACAAAGAATCGTTAAGACCGTGGTGCTTGCCTGAGCGCTCAAGGCACATGAAAAAGCCATAAGAGATGGAAGCCTATTGCAAATTCTTCTGTAAACAATCAACGCAGATATTGCTCCCGACTACGATTGGAGCTCTTGAGTAATGATAATGTAATCTTAAATCCATGTTTTCCTGTAATTTCCTCAAATCACACAAGCACAGTGCCTTTTCTCATCTCTGATGCCGATCAACACCTTTTCATTCTCCGACAATGAGAGCAACGCCACACATAGTGATGACAAAAAAAATCGTCCCGAACGGGTTGACGTAGTAGGGTGGGGCACCCTGTCCCAGGGCGCGGGGTGAGGATACCCTGCGTCGAACCCGACCCGTGAAGGGAAAAAAAATCCTTTTTGAATTATGCAGATAAAATGATAAATGATAAACAAAAAACTCTCCAGGGAACAAGCTTCTCTATTTAAATTATGCATTCAATTACAACCAATAAAATTAACAAACAGTATCACGTCTTATCATTTCAGAACAAACTCAGAAAATAAACA
This sequence comes from Olea europaea var. sylvestris, assembly GCF_002742605.1. NCBI lineage: Eukaryota > Viridiplantae > Streptophyta > Magnoliopsida > Lamiales > Oleaceae > Olea > Olea europaea. The sequence continues at coordinate 135,121 of NW_019232004.1, forward strand.
AAGACAATAATCTTGCCTCTTATCATTCATTTGAGCCAACTTATATTTGAATAAAAAATAATTTTATTTCTAGACAATTCACCCATTAAGAATTCATTATGAATTTTTATTTTATTCTCTAATAATAGTATAACTTGAATTTTTGAAAATATAAAAATATTAAACAGGGCAACAAACTGGGTAAAAAGTTGCCCTACCCCCACCACGCCCCACTCCGTTGCCACCCCTAGTTTGGGATCTAGATATTTTAGAAAATCGAATATAAAATTGAATTTCTTAAAGGATGAGAACCTCAACGACAAATTTCCGAGGAAAAAAATCTAGATATAATAAACATTGATATTAATAACCTTGAGTTTTCCCAAAAAAAAACTATGGAAGTAACTCTTATCTTACCAAATTATTATATCAATATCCTTTTATTGTAATTAAACGAAATAAATATATCATTTTACAAACTATATTTTCAATATTATTTTATTTACACGTTTCATGAATGAACATTTTCTAAAGTAGAATTTATTTTTTCAAAATATAACATTACATTTTCAATACTACATTATTCTATTTGTAAAAAAAACTATGGAAGTAACTCTTATCTTACCAAATTATTATATCAATATCCTTTTATTGTAATTAAACGAAATAAATATATCATTTTACAAACTATATTTTCAATATTATTTTATTTACACGTTTCATGAATGAACATTTTCTAAAGTAGAATTTATTTTTTCAAAATATAACATTACATTTTCAATACTACATTATTCTATTTGTATTCATTTATCAAATCAACATCTATTACATTAAGAAACAAATAATTCCGGATACATGTTTACGAAGGCCTCCTAGAAACATCATGGGGATTTAATTGCATATTAATTTATATTGTAAGCCTGTCGGTAAGGACATATCTATAGTTAATAATATATTATCATATAAAATTATCAAATTACTCGTTTAGAATGTGTTTGACCTACATTCTTTAAAAAAAAAATACATTCTTAAACAGTGATTTGATATCATTTCAATCACACATTTTTCAATAAAATAATATTACACGCAAATTAAAAAAAATCTTATTTTTTAACCACACATTTTTCATCAATACACTATTCAAAAATGTATTATTGTTGAAATAATGTGGCTCAAACAAGGGCTTAATATGTTGCCCTAAGTTAAGAGTAACAATTTATTGACCTAGTTCATTGAAGTTTTAGGCTTCGTTCATATAAAAATTCGTAAATGATTATGCATTCAATTAAAGTCAAATATTAATTTTAATCACAAATTCATAAATACAATTCATTATTTCGACACGTTTTGTAAGACCAACTATCATTCCTATTTATAAATCATTTAGGGTGTGTGTGTCACTCATTATATTGGAAGAATATATTATGAAATAGTGATTGATGTTGAAATGTGTAGTTAAAAAGGAAGGAAGTTTTTTTTAATTTATGTGTAATATTATTTTAATGAAGAATGTATGGTTAAAAATGAGTACTATAAAAAAAATAATGGAAAAGAATAGGAGAAAATAGTTGACAAATCAAAGCTTAATGTCTACTTGACAAATTAATAAATAATTTATAATTAGGAATTGTAAGAGGAATATTATAATGTCCCACTAAATGTATGGATAATAATAAGTAATAATTATTAGTAAAAGAATTTAATTCATATTTGTCGACTCTCATCGAATTTATAAATTGAATTTCGAACGGAGGCTTACAAGTATGCCAAATAGTGGTTTTTTTGTATATGAATTTAACATTGTGCTTCTGTTTGGTGTACTTAAAAATTAATTTTTTAATAAATTTTAATAAAAGTTGATAATGTTTGATTAAAATTAATTGTTAGTTTCAATTTTAATTTTTATTAAATTTTTAAGTGACATATGTACTCTCTTGAAATGCAATATTGGATTGGATGAATTAGCATAATAGATAAGATTTTAGTTTTTAATTCTTTAACACTATCAAGACTGTACTGTTGACCATGCCTAAAAGCCAGAATATCATTTTAGTGAAGTAAGAATAAAGATGATGGTGAAGTCATTGTAATATGGTATCTTAAATGGTAATTTCTTTGAACATTTAGGCTCAGTTTTTAATAGCACTTGAATACGATATAGTGTAGAGGGTTAGAACAAGTTGGATGAAATGGAGCATTGCTAGTTATATTCTATCTGACCATAAGATGCCTATAGAATTAAAAGGTATGTTCTACAGAGCTGATTAGATCAGTTATACTAAAATTGACATGGTTAAAGGATTTGTTTTCGTTATAATACTATGATCAACCAAACGGCCTGGAGGTATAGACATGTAACGACCCTTAAATTTACAGGAAATAAGGCATACTTTGTTGCTGTGTTCTCATTGACGAATGCATTTTTAAGTATATTTTTTAAGTTACATTTGCTAGACATTAATATTTTAGAATGTTAGGGTTATGTGTGGATCGTAAGTTTGTTGAATTGGTAAGGGAATTTGAGTTATTTTATCTGTCAAACTTATGTAAAAATAAGTTATTTTGATAGTAATTCTCTCTAGAAGGTCAAACAAAGCAACCCCAAATATACGTTGTATGATTTTGCATTTAAGTCAATTATAGTTTAAGAATGTGGCAGTATCTGAAATTCTTTACCTAAAGTTAATTTTGTGGTCTGAGATGGTAAAATTATTCCTGCAAAGAGGTTTAGCACAATGAAATGTATTGTTAGTTGGTTCTAATTTTGAGGGGTCAATTTTTTAACCTTTTATGGGATTTTAAAGTTATAGACTGTCTTGCTATTTTTTGAGGCATAAACGTTTCTCTTCTGTAGAGCATGGATAGCATTACCTGACAGCCAGCAAGTGTCTATTTTCCCCCCTTTTTGTGTTGATCTTTCTGGAATTCAATACATTTCAGGCATTGATGAATGGCCAGGAAAGCAAATTCACAGTCATAACTATCGCATTCCAGAGCCTTTTCAAGATCAGGTATGTATCAGGTGCAATGTTTTCCTTTTGTGTTAGAAATTTCAAGTCAAATTGAAAGCGGTATTACTGTTTGGAATGTGTTCAGTTCACCATGGAATTTGATGAGAAATTATACTGCTTTTCTGCATGTCAAATCTAGTTGGTCTGCGGATAACCTTGTTAAGGCCTCTTAGTAAAGCTAACAACTAAAATGTCATTCTTTTCTATGGCCAACGGATCATAGGCTTGTTTGGTGGTAAATTAAGAAGCAGACCAATTTCAAATTTCCGTTCTTTTTAACGGAATGAAGGTGCTGGAATAGGATGTTGCCGTCATCTGCTAATAAAAAATATTGGTCATTAAATTAGCATAGAGAAAGAGGGATTGGATTTGGCTAGTCCATTAGAATTTGACTTTGATGTAGTATTAGTATGGCTGGTTGATTTCAGTATATAGGATGACAATAAGTAGTTGATAAGATTAACAGTAGAGCCGCTAAAACATTTATAACATGTTTGGTAAGCTTGATAAGATAGCAGACTAATAGTGGATGGTATTAATGAATAAAAAGAAAAAGAAAGGAATATTTTGCCTATTGTGTCCAATCATGTCTAGTACTGGGTACCAACATTTCATTACAGTTATTGTTTCCTTTGTTATCATTTTGTTGCCCATTGTTCCTTCCCCATTTTCCTTGTTTTGGATCTCAAGATGTGTATCATTAAGCATCTCTGATCCAGCGTGGCATCCAGCCATGGCGTTTTCTTTCCCCAGAAATGAATGTGTAAAGTAGTGTGTGCATCCAGTTATGCATTAGACCATGTAAAGTAAAAAAAATTTAGGCCTCTTTGTCTATTAATTAGCTAGAAGATACTTTAGTTTAATTAAGTTGAAGATAGAAAATTTCCAATTTTTCTCTCTCGTCGTCCCTCCTTCCCTCTCTTCTTCTCTATAATCTTCTATACTGTATTCTCTGTTGCATCACCACAACCTTGGATCTGCATTTTTTGTGTGTGCAGGCGCGCGCGTGTGTATTTATTGCAAGGTAGCTGAAAAAAGAGATCATGGATGATTTGTCTCACTCCTAAATTACAACTTTGTTTTAGTGTTGGACAACCATGATGGTTTATATTTGGGTCAAGATGATGGGAGTACTAATAAAACAGATTTTGCTTGTAATATTTGATCTTATGTACTTTTCATGAATTTGCTATTTTATTTGATTTCAAACAGGTTGTGGTGCTGATTGGCAGTTCTGCAAGTGCTGCTGATATTTCCAGAGACATATCTAAAGTTGCCAAAGAAGTCCACGTTGCATCTAGATCAGATCAAATTGGACTCCTTGGGAAGTTGCCCGGCCATGATAATATTTGGCTTCATTCCATGGTAAAGTTGCTTTAGCCCTGTAACTCTGTGCAGCGTGAGTTTGATTAACAGTTGATGCTGCAAATTCTATTGATCAGATAACACTGACACAACAATAATCTGCAGATCAACAGTGTTCACAAAGATGGTATTGTGGCTTTTCAAGATGGAAGCAAAGTCCATGCAGATGTTATCCTAAATTGCACTGGGTATGTAATGAATAATGAATTTACGATCTAGTCTGTTTTCTACCAACTTTTATTCTATATAGCAAAGGAAGTATATTACTTATTCCCTTTAAGGAATAAGAAAGATCTAAAAGGCATTCTATTTCATTTTCCAGGTACAAGTATCATTTTCCTTTTCTTGAAACCAATGGCATTGTGACTGTGGATGACAATCGAGTTGGTCCACTTTATAAGCACATTTTCCCACCAACCTTGGCCCCATGGCTTTCATTTGTTGGCTTGGCATGGAAGGTTTGATCAATTTTCTCATTGTACTTAATTTTCATGGGAGAATTGCTCTATTTATCAACCTATTTTCTGAGTAGCAAGTTAGTCTCCAACCTTTAGAAATGAGTAGGTTGGTTCTTATCTATCATTATAGTTGCACAATCAGTTATCAATGACGAAGAACTGCCTGAGTCTCTATTAAATCATCACGTGGCCCTCCTCACATGTCTAACTTCACAAAACTAGATTTTGTTTTCCAACTTGAGCTGGTGCCCACAAAGGCATAAACTTAAAGCCAAGACATGTTTTCATGAATGTCACACAGTGATTTAATGAAAATTTGGATGCTTTCATGTTGATGACTGATTCTTCAAATATGATGATAGTTGGTCCTCCCTGCTTCTTTTTTAAATGGGGACCACTTGCTACTAGTAAAATAACTTTGGGACAAATACTGCATTTTTCTTATATTTTCTCCATAGATGTGATTTTGACCTTTTAAGGATTTGATTTTAACAAATTCTTAGGATTGAGTTGTATTCAGGTTGCACCTTTCCCCTTCTTTGAGTATCAGACCAAGTGGATCGCTGGAGTTTTATCTGGTCGAATTTTGCTTCCATCAATAGAGGAAATGATGGCAGATACCGAAGCTTTTTACTCATCGTTGGAAGCATCTGGAATTCCTAAGCGATATACTCATAACCTTAGTGGTTATCAGGTATAATACTGCTTGGTCAATGTGTTATGGATTAAACCTAATTCCCAATTTAGATACAATAATGAATGGAGAAGGAAAAAGGAAAACTCTTGCAAACGTAGTAAACTGCCTTGGGAGCTTATGCCTCCAAAACCCCAAGTACAGGGGAGACTCCCCTCATCGACTTTAGCACAAAGGTCAATTAGCTCACTAAAATTCATACTCCCAGGAAAAAATGAAAATATTCTATTTAAGAAAATATTAAATATATTTCTTTCTCAATTACTTATTGAATTGTTTCTCTTACAACTTTTGCATCTCGAACAGAGGACTCCAATTTATGTTATAGCAGGATCATTTAATTTTATTCTTTGTAAATGAAATGATTCCTAGATCTAGTACATTGACTCTGTATACATGAATAAATGGATCTAGATATAGTATGTCTCTATTAGTACAATGATTCATAATTCTCTTTTAGATTTGATGGTGGATAAGTATTCTGAAGGACTAACATTCAGTGTATATTCTTCAACATTCATCTCAAGTTTAGCTTAATTTCCAACAACAGACACAATATGGTTACATAGTGTGTTACTCTCCTGTTTCCTATTTGAATCTATTTTCTTTTGACTTTGGTATTGCTGTCTTCCCTATCATTTACATTTCTCTTTTCTCAATGTAACATTTCAAAAGGGACTTTTGTATGACATACTCAAGCTTTAGTTTTCACATGTCCATGAATCAGCCCATAAGTTATGAAGTATGTGACTGGAACACTTCCCTTTTAGATGAAATTTTCTGATCTCTGCCTCTCGTTGACATATTGCTGGAATGTGTGGAGCCTAATCATATTCTATACATATCCCCTGATATTTATATGATATATAAAGAATTTTTAGGGCCGCTATTGAAAACCTATAGTGGAAGCTGACACGGCTCTCACAGAAGATAAATATATAAATCTACGTGTTTGCTTATTTAAATTTCTGATCTCATTTTGGTTAATATTGCTCTACAATTGATGCATGCCTGCAGTTCGAATATAATGATTGGTTGGCTAGCAAGATTGGTTGTATGCCCTCGGAAAAATGGAGAAAGCAAATGTTTGATGCAACTAGCTGTAGGCGAAGAGACGCACCTGAGACCTACCGTGATCAGTGGCAAGACCAACATTTGATCTCATTGGCGCATGAAGACTTCAAAAAGTACATTCCGGCTGTTGCGCAATGACAAAATGTTCAAATGTTGCATCAGATATCAGTCGTGTTGTATGCTTTTATCAGGGCATGTTATATTTTATAAGTGTATATCATGTTATATGCTTAATATATGGTTGTCATTAAGATTTCTCTCTCTCTCTCTCTGAATAATTGAATATCAATTCAATTACATTTGTAATTTTGGTGATAAGCAATCAATGGCTTCTAAATTCTTTTCAGCATATGCGTCTTTTGCGTTCACTCCCCTTTTCAGAAAGATTTTTGCTCCATTTTCAACCCAATGGTGGTGGACGAGAACAGAGGCATGGGGCGCAACCAAATATATGAATCTGCTGGGATTTATCGCCACAGAAAAATCAAAACGCCGAGAGATTCAACTCAAACGAAAGTTTGTTTTGATGGTGCTCGAAAATCCAAAAGATGATATCCAGCTGGAGAGGATACTTTGAACTCGCTTGTGATAAGCAGGGCCCCTAGATATGCAGGAGATGCCAGCAAGATCGATCAACAAATGATAGGCCAGAGAGATGCGTTTATTTGACTCATTAGCAACCCCTCTGCCTACGTAACACAGATATCCTTGAAATAGGGGATTTGATTGGTTGATCGGAAGGCTTAGGCAAGAGTAGGACATTCCATACAAATCTTTCTGATCTGCTAGCTGGTGGTCCACTCAAATCCCATTTTTTTCATGGAAGGGTATGGTGAATTTTAAGGTTCCTTATTCCGCTATTAAAGCGGAAGAAGCCATTCTCTAACACAGAGAAACAGTGTTGAATGAGCGTGTGCCTCTTTCCTAGAAATGTACCCCTTCACTTGCTATGCAATCTACCACATCATTCCTTAGCAAAGACACGTAATAATTTTGATGAGAACAACTCTAAAATAAGTTCAATTCCCTCAAGTACTCAAAGTTTCCAATGATAATAGTTGCACACCTTAGTAGTGTCAACTTTAATCCCCTGAAAATGAATGGGATAGGCTCTATTCAATCTTCGGCAAAAGTTTATGCATTTATAACCCATACAATTCAAAAGTTGATAGACTTTATTACTATGTGGAATTCGGAATCCAAAAATTCTTTCAACGACATTTGGTCAATAACTTACAAAACAAATGTAAAGAAAACCAAATGGCTATAAATACAGATATCTAATCAAAATTAAACACCCTTCAAACTCATTCGTAGCTTTTTTGATAAGGTGGAATGACGTACTAGATAATTTTAAGAAAGAAAAATAAAATCTTGTTCTCAATACTGTAGAGTAGTATCTAATACTGTATACCAAACACGATGTTGAATCATTGAGCTGCAAGTTCTTCAATTCTTGATTTGATTCTCTGCAGAGTGCCCTCTACTGCAATATCAAATGCATCCTTTTTACTCCTCAAACCCAGTGAATTCCCATGATTTCTATACATAATTCTAGGAATCAATTCAATAACATTTTCTCTCATTCTCCTAACTTCACTTCTTGGTATACTCATCAACACATCCAAAATCCTTAATCCCTTAAACACCACATCCTCCTTAGGTACAAATACTGAAAACTCCTCATATTTCTCCTCAGGCAAATGCCAACCATATTGCTTTTTCGCAGTTAATTCCTCAAAAAATACCGGTATACACCCTGCAATTATCCCATCAAAAGTTGATCGCCTAGTCGGGGTATCCCCTGGAGGCTGCAAGCAGAAACTAGCCTGCAGCATTGGCTTCATAAACCTTATAGGATCATGTTCACAAACACCATTCGAACAATCCACAAACTCGCATAACTTGTCGTATCCAGTACCATTCGCACTTATGCTAGTACTATTCTCGCATTCGAGCCTAATGCTCCGTCGAATATTGGGATTGGCCGATATCCCACCACCAGCAGCAAACAACATCAATGCATTCCTCCTAGATTTCCTCACCCTATTCACCCAAGATTCAAGAAATGCTAAATTTGGAGGGTGAAAAGAAGTGGGATATGGGATTGCCCTTTCTTGCCAAGGATAAGCCCTGGCTTCAAATGTCAATGCAGTGACATTATAAAACTCGGGTAATTCAAGAAATGAAGTGCCAAAAATTGGTGGATCGTTCGACAGAGGTTGGATAAAATCCCAAGCTGAACGTGCAATTACCAAAAAATGATCATGCCCAAAATGTTTCTGCCACATAGAAGGTGTGTCCATATGTACTAGGTAATGATACAAATCTAATCCATGTAGGAAACTTGAATTCACTTGAGGCCCATAAAGGTACTTGAGGCTATCTATTCCAGCAAAATATGGGATGTAAATGGCATTAGCAAGATTTGGATCCGAGGTTAAACATGGGTATTCAAGCATCCGACGGTGGAAAATGAGTTCAAGCATGAACGGGTCTGTTCTGTACCAGCTGTGGGAATTGTTGTGGGTTTTTTGGCCGAGGCCATCGTTGGTTAGATAATTGCAAAAGTTATCAAAAAGGGGGTATTGGGAGCAGTTGAGTAACAGGTCAAGGTTGAATTGCAAGGGGAGGCGACGGATGTGGATCCATTTATTAGTGCAATCTAATTCAGGGTCGGATTCTTGTGATGTCGTGGTGGTGGTGATTGTAGTGAGGAGGAAGAGGAGGAGAAAGGTAGCGGTGAGTAACGGTGGTGGCATGGTCATGGTGGTGGTGGAAGGAGATGAGTGGTGGAGACAGAGAGTTGAGGACAGATGGGGGAGTTGACTAGCAGATTTGTCGGTGGGAGTTTTACTGGGTTGCCACTCTTTAATCACTGCCACTTGACAAATTCTGATTCTTTATTTCTTTTCTCCTTTATTAAAGGAAGAGCATTCTTTTTAAGACAACAAAAGAAAACAAAATATAATCCCATTTATGTAATAAAATTCACACTTTTCATTTTTCATTTTGCATTATTACAACATTTCTACATTTTTATGTATAATATTTTCTAATTGCATCCTGTTTATATGAATAAAATATTCTACACAAAAATATTTTTATCTAAGGTGCTTAAGTGCAAAGTAATTTGATTTTTTTTTTTTTTGTAAAAAAATATGTAGTTAAAAATAAATTTAAGATAAATAAATTTTTAAAAATTTGTATCAAATTAATGGGGCTTGATATGTATATTACATCAATTTTTGATTATGCCATGTCTAGTCTTCATATTTGACGAGTTAATTCTTAATTATGCAATTGTATCCGAGAGTAACAAAGTGACACAAACTATATAACATTGTGATCTTCACAAACTATATAACATTGTGATCTTAGTCTTCATATTTTTTCTCTAGTTAATGTTTTTGTATTTATTTGTTGCTTTCATTTTAATTTAAAATGTTAATTTTGTATTGAGTTATAGAACTTTTGGACTCACTTTCAAACACGATTTTCTTACCTACATTAAATTTAGAGGAGGGGGGAGGGGGGGGGGGGATAAGATGTTGTTCCAATATAAAGATAAGGACAAAAGCTCATATTGATAAATTAGATTTTGGTAAATTTTGATAAAAATTATAGGTTCCATAAAATGTGCGATTAAAAATAAATTTAGATAAATGAATTTTAAAAAATTAGCTGAAATAGTGGCTTAAGTAACAATACGAAGCGTCTCTAAAATAATTATGTAATTGATATAATTAATCTTACAGAAAATAAAAATTATATGTCGAATGTGATTGTAGAATAGAGGGAAAGGAAGCGAGTGAAAGTCGTGGTAGCAACAATTGCAAAATCGGTGGATGCAAATAGGCTAAGAACGAGCATTCTTGTTGATAATTATTTTTGGTATTGTCTATCTTTATCAATCGACTTTATTCCTTGAATCACTTGCTCAATTCTCGGTGGGTTTCAACGATCATAGATCACTGAATGAACTCGAAAATATTGAAATAGCTACAAAATGACGATCAATATTCCATCTCAATGGCCCTAAAAGTTCAAATCTACCATTGTGATGTTGCTTTCAAGAAAGTCTTAGAACAGTAATAATTGTCTATGTCAACTTGGAAATTAATGTTGGAGCAATTGAATTATATGTTCAATTAAGCTTGCATTTTCATTCCATTCATTGTAACCAGCGCTTGGACCCAGCCCATTTACAAAACATATTGGGCCATTCTTAGTCGAAATGACTCGGCCCATTTACAAAACTTATTTTGATTCTCTATGATGTCAAAAATAGCTGTTACTAGAATGCAACTAATAATTACAAGCTACAATATTTTTTTGCACGAAGGGGTGGGGGGTGGCGTGGGGGGGGGATCATGAATAATAAATTTGACACGAGTTTAAATACTTGTACAAAATTGACAACGAAGTACGAAAATATTTGTTGGGCCCGGACTAGTGACGGGCTGAACTGCCTATTTGCTTACTTTTAAAAGGTTGGGTCAGTTTGGGATTGTGATGGTAAAAAACCTTGCCCCGCCTCAAATGTGGCTAAAAAACCCACCCAAACCCGTCCCATGAAGGGGAAAAAAATAAAAATAGTTTAATTTCTAGACAATTATCGGTTAAAAAAATCATTTTGAATTTTTATTTTATTCTCTAATAATAGTATAACTTGAATTTTTGAAAATATAAAAATATTAAACAGGGCAACAAACTGGGTAAAAAGTTGCCCTACCCCCACCACGCCCCACTCCGTTGCCACCCCTAGTTTGGGATCTAGATATTTTAGAAAATCGAATATAAAATTGAATTTCTTAAAGGATGAGAACCTCAACGACAAATTTCCGAGGAAAAAAATCTAAATATAATAAACATTGATATTAATAACCTTGAGTTTTCCCAAAAAAAACTATGGAAGTAACTCTTATCTTACCAAATTATTATATCAATATCCTTTTATTGTAATTAAACGAAATAAATATATCATTTTACAAACTATATTTTCAATATTATTTTATTTACACGTTTCATGAATGAACATTTTCTAAAGTAGAATTTATTTTTTCAAAATATAACATTACATTTTCAATACTACATTATTCTATTTGTATTCATTTATCAAATCAACATCTATTACATTAAGAAACAAATAATTCCGGATACATGTTTACGAAGGCCTCCTAGAAACATCATGGGGATTTAATTGCATATTAATTTATATTGTAAGCCTGTCGGTAAGGACATATCTATAGTTAATAATATATTATCATATAAAATTATCAAATTACTCGTTTAGAATGTGTTTGACCTACATTCTTTAAAAAAAAAAAATACATTCTTAAACAGTGATTTGATATCATTTCAATCACACATTTTTCAATAAAATAATATTACACGCAAATTAAAAAAAAATCTTATTTTTTAACCACACATTTTTCATCAATACACTATTCAAAAATGTATTATTGTTGAAATAATGTGGCTCAAACAAGGGCTTAATATGTTGCCCTAAGTTAAGAGTAACAATTTATTGACCTAGTTCATTGAAGTTTTAGGCTTCGTTCATATAAAAATTCGTAAATGATTATGCATTCAATTAAAGTCAAATATTAATTTTAATCACAAATTCATAAATACAATTCATTATTTCGACACGTTTTGTAAGACCAACTATCATTCCTATTTATAAATCATTTAGGGTGTGTGTGTCACTCATTATATTGGAAGAATATATTATGAAATAGTGATTGATGTTGAAATGTGTAGTTAAAAAGGAAGGAAGTTTTTTTTAATTTATGTGTAATATTATTTTAATGAAGAATGTATGGTTAAAAATGAGTACTATAAAAAAAATAATGGAAAAGAATAGGAGAAAATAGTTGACAAATCAAAGCTTAATGTCTACTTGACAAATTAATAAATAATTTATAATTAGGAATTGTAAGAGGAATATTATAATGTCCCACTAAATGTATGGATAATAATAAGTAATAATTATTAGTAAAAGAATTTAATTCATATTTGTCGACTCTCATCGAATTTATAAATTGAATTTCGAACGGAGGCTTACAAGTATGCCAAATAGTGGTTTTTTTGTATATGAATTTAACATTGTGCTTCTGTTTGGTGTACTTAAAAATTAATTTTTTAATAAATTTTAATAAAAGTTGATAATGTTTGATTAAAATTAATTGTTAGTTTCAATTTTAATTTTTATTAAATTTTTAAGTGACATATGTACTCTCAAAAAGCAGCCCCACGGACTAATCCGCATTAGCGCGGAATTTGTTCCAACTGGGTTCTTCTACATGTACATCGAGTTTGACACCCCGGTGTACCGACCTCCTTACAAGATGGGGGCTCACGATTTTTTTATTCGGTGTGGGCCCCCCTCTTGTGAGGGGATCGGGCATGGCCAACCCCAAGTTTGAACCCTCTCAATCCACTAGTGTACACAAAGAGGGCTGGGAGGCCAAAGGAAAATAGAAGAAAAGAGCCAAATGAGATGACTTCTTCAAGTCAGTCGAAGAGGTGTACAAAGTCCAAGAGTAATGCTAAAACTTCGCAATCAACTTCAGAAACAACTGTAAGTTAACTAAAAAATGACCTGTACAAAATGTGGTAAAGCAGGACACAATAGGAGAGGCTGCAATGGGGCACCACCTCCAGCACCTCATTAGGATGAAGCTACCAGCCAGGTTCTCCTGTTAATTTTTTTGGCTTTTGTTTTTGTTCATTCAGTGCACATGTAGTGTAACGCAGTTTGTAGATATAATGTAGCACCTCATTTTGCTGTTTTTGAATACTGGACAGAGTTAAGCAAGTTTAGAACTTTTATTGGCTGTACAGTGGATATTTTGCACATTTGAAATGAAAAGTTCTATCTGAATTGTTTTATTGCACGTGCTCATTTTTCTTCAATTTTTTGGTTAATTGGTGGATGAATTGTGTCTGAGATTCTATGATGGAATTGGTGTATTTGGAGTTTGAATTGTTGTGTGCATAAACAGTAGGAAAATAGAAGAAAACAAGGATTTTTCTCTCCAAAATATTGAAAGGTTGGGACGTTATTCACAAAAAATTTTATAAGATAGGGACGTTTCTCCCCAATACATTTTAAAGGTAGGCATGTTTTCAAAAAAATTATAACAACGTAGGGACTATTATAACAATGTTAATTCAATTCTTAGAAGAAGTGAATATGAGCCATTCGTCTTCTCCATTGAGCCAAAAAGAGCCATTCACCATTTTGGTTCATTATAAATTGACTACCCATTTAATATGTCTTTCTAAATTTTTCCAGTGACACAAGATGATAGCAACAGTAGTTGTGGAATTGTGAAATATAATGTGTTCACGATATTTTTTCTTTATTTAACTTAATCATTTAAAGTATTTTCAAATTCATGTTGCTGCTACTGTTACTTATGGACTAAGTTGATGGCGGGAAAAAGGGGTGAAGTGGGTGAGGACAATTTTACCCTTGTTTATGGAAAGAAAAAGGTATTTTTGTATTTAATTAACGGAAAAACTGACGGAATATGGACGGAAGGACGTCCAGCGCAAAGAAAGGTTGAAATGAGGACAAAAATGCCAAAAAATGAAAGGTATTGACGTTTTCCACAATAGACTTGAAAGGTAGGGACGTTTTGTGTCAATTACCCTTTAATTAACGGAAAAACTGACGGAATATGGACGGAAGGACGTCCAGAGCAAAGAAAGGTTGAAATGAGGGCAAAAATGCCAAAAAATGAAAGGTAGGGACGTTTTCCACAATAGACTTGAAAGGTAGGAACGTTTTATGCCAATTACCCAAATAATTTTAAATCAAACAAATTTATATTGAAAAAATTTAGAATAGAAAAAAATTTCTCATTTGAAGGAGAGAAAAGCAGTAATTTAAAAAAATTTAAATAGAAAAAAATTTATCTATAATACGAACAAAAAAATTTTAAAAATAAATTAATCAGTAATTCCACCAATAGAAAATTGAAATAATTTTACATTGACCAAATTTAAATTTACAAAATTTGTAATTGGCAAAAATTTGTCCTTTGAATGAGAGAAAAACAATAATTAAAAAAATTAAGTTCAATGAGAAAAGAATTTTAAAAATATTAAATAGAAAAAAATTATCTATAATATAAACAAAAAATTTTTAAAAATAAATAAATAAAATAAATAAATTTTTCATCCATTGAAAGTAGACTTTCTTTCCTTTCACGGAGAGAAACTCTCCTTTCAAAAGGAGATAACACTCTTATTTTCCTGGAACTCTCCTTTTGAAAGGAGAGATTCTCTTCGTCCACGGAGAATATTTTTTTCCTTATATTTTATGTAAGTTTGTTCTGTTCATATTATAATTTTTTTTATTTTGGATTTAAAATTCTTTTTAATTCTTTTCTCTTTATGATAAAATTTATTTTCTCAATTTTAATTAAATAATATTAATATATTCTTTGTTTCATTTTTGTAACTTTAATTTGTTTAATTACATAATATTTTTTTAAGTTTGTTTTATTCATATTATAAATTTCTTTTTCTTTTTAATTATTTTCTCTTTATAGGTTGGTCACATTTTCTCTCCTTAAAGGAACTACAAATGGGTTATACATGTGTCTTTGAACTACTGAACAAATCAACAATCCTCTTTACAAATGCAAACAACAACGGAACTGTAAACACTACTAATTAGACCAAAAAGACTCCAAATATATCCAAATCAAACTCTTGTAAGCCTCGATAAATATAAAAACAATGATCAAAAAATTTAAGTTTCCCAAGTAGATA
>NW_019232004.1:151342-166137 GCF_002742605.1 Olea europaea var. sylvestris
TAAAATTTTATTTATAGTAATTTTTTATTAATATTTAATTTTAAAAATTAAATATATCTAAATATTTACTTAAAAATGTTGAAGCTAATATTTTTTTTATTTATAAGTAACTTTTACAATTATAGGTTTTTTTTATTACTTTTAAATAATTTGAAGTGATTTTTTTACTTATAGTAATTTTTTACATTTTAGATAGTGTAATCTTTTTATTAATATTTAATTTAAAAAATAAATATATCTAAATATTTGTACTTAAAAATTTTTTAAGTTAATATTTTTTATTTATAAGTAGCTTTTGCAATTATAAGAGAATGAGTGATTAATATATTTTTTTTACATATCAGTAGTTTTTACAATTATAAGTGTAATTTTTTTTTTTAAAAGTTAGTTATAGGTAAAAAAATATATATATATTACTTATTCATTCTCTTATAATTGTAAAAGCTACTTTTTATATTAACTTAAAATTTTTAAGCATAAATATTTAAATATATTTAGTTTTTAAAATTAAATATTAATAAAAAGATTACACTACCTAAAATGTAAACAGTTATTTATAAGTAAAAAAATCACTTCAATTATTTAAAAGTAATAAAAAAACCTGTAATTGTAAAGGCTACTTATAGATTAAAAAAAATATTAACTTCAACTTTTTTAATTAAATATTAATAAAAAATTCACTATAAATAAAAGTTTGTTTTAAAAAAAGAAAAAAAAAGTGCATTGCTCCATGCGCGCGGAGCTAACATTGCTCCGTGCACAGAGCGATGTTTGCTCTGTGTACGGAGCATTACTCAAAGGGTTTTTTTTTTTTTAACTTATGTTTTTATTTTCATTTTCGGGCTCATTATGAGATATCAAATGAAGTTGAAATATTACATTCTTAATATCATTTTGAAGTGCTCACGATATATTATTACACGTCATTAACGGTGCGCGAAATGGTCAATCGTAACAAATGTTACGAAGAGTCAAAATAAGCATTTCCAAACTATTATTTCGGAAATTTCGATAACAAGCTAATTTTAAAAATTCATCGATAATTGTACGGTAGTCGAATCAATAAATCTTCTATATTCTCTCGAAACTCATTTCGAGAACTATATCATAGACAGATCGAATGATCTAAATAAATATTGAAAATAGTTAAACGTATATCAAACGTGTGCTAAAAAATGTGCATAACTCGTCTTTTTTCTTAAAAAATCAATTATTTTATTAATGTTTACTATTTTTTCTACAATTTTCTCAAAAAATTACTTCAAGTTATTTAAAAATAAAAAAACTTATAATTATAAAAGCTAGTTATAAGTAAAAAATATTAAAGTAAATTTTTAAATAGATATGTAGATATATTTAATTTTTAAAATATATTTTACACTAACACATTTATCTAAATGAAATTTGGTAAAAAAAAAAAAAGGGGTGTATCTCTCTAAAACATTGCTCCGTGCACGGAACCACTCTCAAACAATTTTTTATTTTTTTTACTTATGTTTTTGTTTTTATTTTTGGGCTCATTACGGGATATCAAAGGAAGTTGAAATATTACATTCTTAATATCATTTTGAAGTACTCACGACATACAATTACACGTCGTCAATGGTGCGCGAAACGACCAATCGTAGAAAATGATACGGGATATCAAAATAGACATTTCCAAACTATTATTTCGAGAATTTCGATAATAAGCTAACTTTAAAAATTCATCGACAATTGTACGGTAGTCGAATCAATAAATTTTCTATATTCTCTTGGAGCTCATTTTTGAGAACTATATCATAGACACATTGAATGATCTAAATGAATATCGAAAATAGTTAAACATACATCAAACGTGCATGTTAAAAAATACGTATAACTCGTCTTTTTATTAAAAAAATCAATTATTTGTACTAATGTTTATTATTTTTTCTCGACAAATTTCTCAAAAAATTACTTCAATTTATTTCAAAGTAAAAAGATTTATAATTGTATAAGCTACTTATAAGTAAAAAATATTAGCTTAAATCTTTAAGTAGATGTGTAGATATATTTAATTTTTAAAATATATTTTACACTAACAGGTTTATCAAAATGAAATTTGCCAAAAATAATAATAATAATAATAAATGAGAGAGATCTATCTCCCCATGCACGGAGAGCTTTCTCCGTGGAAGTAAGGAGACATTTCTTTTTACTACAACACACAACTTTTCATACATCCCATCAACTCTCAACTGTTCACTTCGTGCTTAACCACTTTTATTATATAAGTAAAAAATCACTTTTTATGTAAAAAAAATTATTAAAAAATAAACATACTAATAATAAGACAAAAATAATTTCTAAAATGTAAAAAATACTTATATAAGTATAAAAATTCGTTTAAAGTTATTTAAAAGTAAAAAAAAAAAGATATAATTGTAAAAGCTACTTCTAAGTCAAAAATTATTAACTTCAATTTTTTAAATAGATATTTAAAAATAAAGGAATCACTTTTATGTAGAAAATTATTTCAAAAAATATTATTACTAATAAAATTATAGAGTACTGTTGATAGTGTGAGAAAATGGAGAAAGAGTGTCAGATTCAAAGCAATGGAGAAAATTATTTAAAAAAAATATTATTACTAATAAAATTATAGGATATGGTTGATAGCGTAAGAAAATGAAGAAAGAGTGTTAGATTCAAAGCAATGGAGAAATATTGAAGTGGAAGTGGAAGTGGCATAGCAGTGAAATGGCATGTAAAGAAATTGTTACAGTGTATTTGAATGGAATAATTTACTATTGTCAAACCCGTTTCAAACCACTTTAATGTGAAAATAAATATTTGGATATATTTAATTTTTTAAAATTAAATATTAATAAAAAATTACTATAATAAAAAAAAAAAAACACCCATCCGTTTACGGAGTGAAAGCACTCCGTGTGCTTGGTACTCTGTGTAATTTATTTTTTTATTTTTATAATTATAGTGAACGTTTTTGTTAATATTTAATTTTAAATATATCTAAATATTTACTTACAAATGTTGAATTTAATATTTTTTTTATCTATAAGTAACTTTTACAATTATAGATTTTTTTTGTTGCTTTTAAATAATTTGAAATGATTTTTTTTCCTTATAAGTTACACTATCTAGAATGTAAAAAAATTTCAAGTTATTTAGAGTATAATTAAAAAAACCTATAGTTGTAAAAGTTATTTATAGATAAAAAAATATTAACTTCAATAAATATTTAGATACATTTAATTTTTTAAAATTAAATATTAATAAGAAATTACTATAAATAAATTTTAAAAAAAATATATGTATAGGGACTCCGTGATTAAATATTAATAAAAATATTACACTATTTAGAATGTAAAAAGTTATTTATAAGTAAAAAAATCATTTCAAGTTACTTAAAAGTGATAAATAAAACTTATATATAGCACGAAGTAGTTCCGGAGCTCTCTCCTTTTGAAAAGTCAAAAGGAGAGAACTCTCATTTTGAAAGGAAAGACTAACTTTTTGTGGACGGAGAGAATCTCTTCGTCCATGAAGAAATTTTTATTATTTTTATTTTTTATAGAAGAATAATTTTGTTGATATTATATTTCGATATAATTTTTTTTAATTCTTTTGTGGTAAAATTTAATTTTTTCAATTTTCAATAATTAAATAATATTTATATATTATTTTTTTGTAACTTTATTTTATTTTATTTGTTTAATTTAATTTAATAAAATAATCTTTTACATTCTTTATGATAGAACTTCATTAAATTTGAATTAAATAATATTTGTTTTTTAAAAATTGTTTTAATTTAATTTAAAAACTTTATAATTAATTTTTTCTATTTTTGTCTACAATTTCATTTTTTTTAATAATCTTTATATTTAATTTCACTTCTTTATTATATAATATATAGTACTGACTTTAATCAAATGAAATAGTGTGTAAAAATGGAGAAATCAGTGAAACGACATGTGAAAATAGTGAGTTGGCATGTGAAAAGAATGCTGCAGTGTGATTGAATAGAATAATTTATTGTTATCAAACCAGGTTCATGTAAAAACCTATGTGACAAAAATGAACAGTAAATCTCACATTCTCTCTTTTAAGATAAGGAGGGGAAAATACTACTTTTTGTTGGGAAAATAAAACGAATCGAAGTACTATATATAACACGATATGAAATATATGCTCACAAACAAATAACAAAATAAAATGTAAAAAATTAATTGGCAGAGAAATGAAGTATTTTATTCAATTGACTAATATGGTGAAAACAAATCAAATAACTACACTTACAAAATTATTTTATATTTCAGTAATAGAAAACTTGTGAAAAGAGTCTAGTATTTATAAAAGTGTATGTCAAACTCTAAAATTACCACAAAAAAAAAAAAAAACTCGTGGAATAAAGAGAAAAAATATTTTCTCAAAAATTTAACTTAATTTGGGTCAAGAAACACAACACTCTTGACTAACTTTTTGTTCTTGAAAAATGTCAGGATATGTTACTTTCTTTTTATTTTATCTTTTAAAAAATGGCAATTTTGAAAATAACTATTAACTTAATTGTTTTACATTTTATATCAATAAAAGTAATTATTAATTTTGACACTTATTTACTCGAAAGTTGTCTTGTAAAGCTCAGCTAAACATGTCTTAGTAATGGCGCGGACTACAAACCGTGTAAGCAGCTAGCTAAGGTCCCTTATACTTCACTGATTGAGAGATCCCATAATGATAACACTCACACATTTATATCTATATAAAACTCATAAGTGTATATCAAATAAAGTTGGCCTATCCCAAAAATTTTAAAGCGATCATGCTTAATGAAAAGAGAAGTGCTACAGATATAGCATATTTGACAGCGTTGTTGATAGCCCTCTCACATGTAAGGGGTGGGATCCGCGATTGTGAGACTACTGTAAAAATTACAGCACTTTGTCGTTGTACAAACATCATTTCCCTAATGAAAAACTGCTAAGAACCCTAATTGTTTATTTTCCAATACCAGTGCGTTAGATTTGATGAATAGATATTCTTTTGAGCAAATAAATATTATACTTAACATAATTGAGTAAAAGTTGTCTGTCTAGCAAAAATAGTTGAAGTAGTTGAAAATAAAATTTGAAGTACAAAAGGTTGATATATATTGATATTGAACGAAGAATAAAAATTAAATTAATTAACCATATTAGGAGTGGAGCTAATGTTATAAAATTGGAAGTATGAAAATATGAGTGAAGGTAAAATATATGAAAAGAACACAAGTACATGTTTGGATAGCACCCTATTTTAAAGTTAATGGCTAGAAATGTGAGCCAAAAACATCTATCTGAAAGAATAAAGGAAGAAGAGGCTTAACCAATGTGTTATAGCCTGCTGTGTATAATGTATTATATAGACTTCATACAAAGAATGGAAAGATACAGCAAGAGAGTTTTCCTAAAATAACAAAAAGCTGTAAAGAGTAAATCAAACTATACATGGCTAATTATATCTAATTGTCGAAACACTATCTCTGATTATCTGTCATTTATCTAATTGCTGGAGCTGATTGCTGGAGCATGATCTGTGATAGTTTGATCTGATATTGATTGCTTAACATCCCCCCTCAAACGTATGGGAAGGTTACAGGCCATAAGTTTGTCTTTCAAGAATTGAAATCTAGAGGATGTCAAGCCTTTGGTGAAAATATCTACAACTTGATCCAAGGTAGAGATATAGCGCATTTCAACATCTCTATTAATCACCTTCTCACGAATAAAATGAAAGTCCACTTCAATGTGTTTAGTACGGGCGTGGTAAACGGGATTGGCAGCAAGTGCAATTGCACTCTGATTATCACACCAAACTATAGGAGGAAAAAGAAGAGGTATGTGTAGGTCTTTAAGTAACATCCGAATCCAATACAATTCAACAACAACCATGGCTAATGCTCAGTATTCAACCTCTGTGCTTGATCGAGAGACAACATTCTGTTTTTTTCACAGCAAGAGACTAAACAAGGACCCAAAAAAATTCCATACCCAGTAGTGGACCGTTGATCAATAGGATCTCCTGCCCAATCTAAATCGCAATACACATGAATGCTTAAAGACCCTTTTGTGAAGTACAAACCATGTTCAACTGTACCTTTAAAATATCGTAAAACTCGCTTTGCAGACTTACAGTGGGTAGCAATAGGTGAGTGAAGATGTTGGCATAGTTGATTTAAGAATAGGCAATTTCGGGACGAGTTAGAGTACAATACTGAAGAGCCCCAACAATTTGCCTGTAAGCTGTGGCATCTTGAATAGGTTCATTAATCACACTAGAAATTTTACTGCTTGAAATGCAAGGTGCTGAATAGGGTTTTGCACCTACCATCCGTGCACGATGAAGAACATCAAGAATATATTTACTTTGCCGAAGATGTAACCCATGTGCATCACGAGATGCTTCAATTCCCAAAAAATATCCCAGATCACCAAGAGCCTTTAAGGCAAGTTCCTTTTGTAGTTGGATAGTAAGAGTCTGGAGAAAGGTAGGACAAGATCCTGTTATAAGTAAATCATCCACATAGATGAGAATAAACACATGAACTTTGTTATGGTGAAAAGTAAACAATGAAGTATCAACAAGAGATCCTACAAATCCAAGATCAAGTAAACTATTGGAGAGTCGAAGAAACTATGCCCGTGGTGCCCGTTTAAGGCCATAGAGGGCCTTCTTAAGGCGACAAACATGCTCAGGATATATGGGATTAATAAAACCACGAGGTTGCTCAATGAAAACCTCTTCTTCTAGTGTTCCATGTAAAAAGGCATTGGAAACGTCAAATTGCAAAATAGGCCAATCAAAGAACACAGAAATAGCTAGCACCACTCTTACTGTAGCAGGTTTGATCACAGGACTAAATGTCTCGGTAAAGTCCACACCTTCCACCTGTTCAAAACCCCGTGCCACCAACCTTGCCTTGTAACGGTCTATACTATCATTTGCCTTCTGTTTAACCTTATAGACCCATTTGGTGCAAATAATGTTTTGATCAGGAGGCCAAGGTACAAGGTCCCAAGTGTCATTAGCCATAAGTGCATCAAATTCTTCATGCATAGCTTGCTTCCATTCTTGTGACACAATAGCCTGAGAGAAAGTGCTTAGTTCTACACAAGTAAGGATAATGGTAAACGTACACACTGGATGGTTAGAAGAGTAAAACAGATGAAAATCTGGAAATTGTTTGGGACAAAGAGTGCCCGTGAGTGAACGTGTCACCATATGATGTGGGGAAGCATGTGTGGGAGGAGGTGATGATGCATTGTCATTGGATAAAGATGCATTATGTAGTGGACTATGAGGTTGCTCTATTGGACTTGGAGGTGGTTGAATTACAGAACTTTGAGATTGCTCACATAATGGACTAGAGGGTATTGTAGATGATGAATGTTCGGTGGAATTTTCAAGTGAATTATTAGAGACATATTTTGACATAAATTGTGAATAAAATGGAGTTAAATCAAAGGACACACCTGTAATGGAATCACTCGTGGAAACAGGAGAGGTGGAGGAGGACCATACCCGAGCTGGAAAATTAAGTTCATCAAAAGCAACGTTTCGAGAGATATAAATCTTTTGAGACAAAGGATCCAAGCAACGATATCCATGATGCTGAGATGAATAGCCAAGAAAAATGCATTGTTTGCTACGAAAAGCTAGTTTCTGGTCTGTATAAGGTCTTAATAATGGATAGTAAGCACAACCAAAAGTTCGTAAAAAGGAGTAATCTGGTGCTTCAGCGAACAATTTAAAGTATGGAGACACATAATCTAGAACTGGAGTGGGAGTGCAATTTATAAGATAAATGGCAGTTATAAATGCTTCAACCCAAAACTTTGTAGGCAAATGTAATTGAGCCAACAATGAGAGTCCAACTTCCATAATATGCCTATGTTTCCTCTCAGCTAAGCCATTTTGCTAAGAGGTATAAGGACAAGAGAGTCGTTGATGAATCCCACAGTAACGTAAAAACTTATGGAATTGATGAGAAATGTACTCACCGCCATTATCACATTGAAATTGTTTAATTTTTGTATTGAAGCGATTTTCAGCTAAGGATTTAAATTGCACAAAACAGGAGAAAACATCATAATTATTAGAAATAGGGTACACCCATGTCAAACGGGAGTAGTCATCTATAAAGAGAACATAATATCGATGACCTTCAGAAGACACAATAGATGAAACCCAAACATTTGAATGAATAAGATCCAAAGGAGACAACATCACATGTGAGGACTTACTAAATGATAATTGCTTAGCTTTTCCCATTAAACAAGATGAACAAACATTATTCAAACTGGAGGAACCATAAACAGGTAAATTAAAGGAGTTGACAACACTTTTGGTGATATGTGAGGAAGGGTGACCCAATCTTGCATGCCAAACATCAAGCGTAGTACGAACATCCATAAGAGCAACGCTTGAACGGAACTTATTAATGGACTGTCAGTTAACTTGAATAGGGTAGTCCACCTTCACTCCTGCCTGTTAACAGTGTGCGTCCCGTGAGGTTGTCCTTCACAAAGAAATTAGAGCCAGTAAGAACAAAATAACAATTATTATCTATACAAAATCGATTAATTGACAAAAGATTTACTGTTGCTTGTGGGCAATGAAGAACATGTTTCATTTGTAGAGTGGATTTAGATGCACGTAACATAAGTCTACCAGTATGCTTAATTTGTAAACCATTACCATTACCCACAACTACTTTGTCATCTCCTTTGTATGGTTCAGCCAAATGAAGATTAGCTATGTCGGCAGTCACATGTTGGTTTGCACCACTATCAACATACCAGGTATTCTCATCATGGAGAGAATTTGAATGTGCCACCATAGCTGCTAATTGTTGGGAAGGGTGTCGCCCTTGGTAGTTATAATCATACCTATGGAAACAATCAAGTTCCATGTGGTTCTTCTTACCACATATTTGACAAGCATACAGGTTAAAATCTGGATCACTGGCCTAGGTAGATACACGTGCATTATTGGAATCTGACTTCCCACTATTGGTAAAGAAAAAATTGTTATTTCTATTGCCTTGGACATATTTTTGATTTGGAGGGGCAGGAGTAGAACGTTGTTGCTGCCAATTTTTAGCATCCTTCTTCTAAAATTTGTTTTTACCTCCTCCAAATTTATTAGCCAGCATTGTAAAACTATTATGTTCAATTTACACACAGCATTGTTGATTTTCGAGGAGTGATTCAAAGGCAAATAATTTAGATTGGAAATCAGACAGAGATAAGGATTTCTCACGTTGAGCAAAATAGCAGTTTGAGATGGATGGAGTATAGGCAGTGTTGAGTCCTCCAAGGATATGAGAGATTAAATCTTCTTCATCCACAGGCTTTCCCACTGATGCTAATTGGTCAGCAAGGGCTTTTACTTGTTCAATGAAATCCGAACAGCTTTTCCCTCCTTGTCGTAAACCTTGCAATTGACGTTTTAATTAGTTGACATTGGAGGCTGAAGAAGAGGCAAAACGTTGGGCTAAAGCAACCCACGCTAGCCTGGCTGTCTTCAAGCCATAGACCATAGATAACACCTTCTCTGATAGAGTAGATTTCATCCAAACCAACACAAATCGATTTTTACGATTCCATAAAGTGAAATCGGGATTGGTTTCACGAGTTGTTTTACCTTCAACAGCAGGTAAAAATTCATTTGGGCACGGTTCTGTACCATCCACATAGCCCAAAAGATCGTGAATACTGAGAGCATCTTCAACTTGAGATGACCAGTTTAAATAAGAAGCAGGTCCCTAGAGCTTCACCGAAACAAATTGTACGAGATTGTTTGGGGAAATGAAAATAGCAGCGGAAGACGACATAATGTAGGGATCGGGCGTAAGTCTATAACGCTCCGATACCACGAGAGAATAAAGGAAGAAGAGGTTAACCAATGTATTATAGCCTACTGTGTATAATGTATTATATAGACTTCATACAAAGAATGGAAAGATACAGCAAGAGAGTTTTCCTAAAATACAAAAAAGCTGTAAAGAGTAAATCAAACTATACATGGCCAATTATATCTAACTGCCGAAACACTATCCCTGATCATTTGTCATTTATCTAATTGCTGCTGATTGCTGGAGTATGATCTGTGATAGGTTGATCTGATATTGATTGCTTAACACTATCAACTATTTCATGTTTAAAACAATTGGACTATGGTATGATAAAAAGGTTTAAATAGGCTCAATTTTTAGAATTTTACTTCAATTCCTCGATGATATAACCCTACAAGGAAATAACATATCAAAGGAATTTTTGTAGCATTGATCTCCAGCTTATAAATAATATAGTATTTGAGTTCTCAAAGGTTTTTTGTACTCATATCTAAGTTTGCATATTAATTTTGCAACGTTAAAGTTGGTTTCCAATTATTTGACTATTAAAAAGTCACATGAATGTGAATGTAACCCTGTTTTAGGGTTAAGTAGATAAACTCAAATACTTTTAATTGTTGAATATTTATGCAATTTAAAATTTACAAAATTGTCAAGATCTCTATGTCAAATTATCAAGAAAAATAATTAATGCAGAAGATACCTTGATTCATTGATTGGTATCTCAAATGATGAATCTTGAATTATAATCTTTATATCTTCATTTCCCAATCTTTAATCATGAATCTTGATTATGGATTCTTGAATTCTTCTTCTTGATTCTTGAATGTAAATTGCCTGTTTTTGATTGTGGGTTTTATGGATCTTCCTCTTCAATATAATTTCTCTATAATTTCTTGTATTAATGGGATGACACAAAAAATGAGAAAAAATTACATATAAATTGGGGACTATAACCCTATAAATAGTTTTCATATGTATTTCGTCCATCATGAAATAGTCCGATCTCTACACGTATAATCTACCCAAACGCTATTTGGATGCCCTAAGTCCAATTACTTATTTTTTTATTAGATCACTTTAATTTTGGACTTAACTTTAAAATAGTCTTTATACTCAATTAATTACATATGTCGGCCCACTTTGTAAATTAATTATTTCCCAATAATCTCCCACCTGAACCACATATGTTACCCTATAAATGTGTACAACCTTATGAGCTCAATATGTTTGCTATCATAATCAAAAGGCATCTCCAAACAATCTCATCCATTAATTTTGCTAATGTAGGATCAAAGTGGTCTTCGTTACAATTATCATCTAAACTTATCAATGGTCACGTATATCAATACAATCAAATGATATAGATTAAGTGTGAATGTGTAGCATGAAAATTACATGCAATGTGATCCATCACATGCCTATTTCCAAATGATCCTACTTTATTCTTTAATAATGAGATTAACCATAAACATTAATTAGAGTGAAAAAAATGAGCTGAACACTTTTTTACTGAAATAAACTTGATTGTGCACAACCAAAATCATGTATCAAAAAGACAACATCTAAAATTACAAACTCCCACTAAACTAACATATCATCAAAATGTACAACACCAATGTGACTAGTGTGTGCTCATGAAAGACTTTTGGTGGTAGTCATTTTGTAAATGGATCTACTATCATGGAGTTTGTCCCAATATGCTTTATAGCAACTTGACCACTTTAAACTTTTTGTTTAACAATTAGGAATTTATTGTTGTTTGAATACAAGACTGCGATTTATTGTCACAAAATATCTTAAGTGGTCTTTCAATTCCATCAAAAATTGCGACCTACTGACAAAATTCTATGGCCATATTCCTTGATTGTATGCCTTATAACATGCTATAAACTCCACTTCCATGGTTGAAGAAGCTATAAGTGTCTGTTTAGCGCTCTTCCAAAATATAGCTCCTCCAGCCAGCAGGAAGACATAGCCCGATGTAGATCTTCTACTATCTTAGTATCCTGCAAAATTAGAATTAGAATAACCAATGATCTCTAATTGGTCTGACTTCCTTATGTGAGCATGTAATCTTTCATTCTTCGTAAATATTGCATAACCCGCTTAGGTGTCTTCCAATGATCCATCCCAGAGCTACTTAAATATTTGTTTAGCATTCCAACAATGAATGTTATATTTGGACGTGTGCATACTCAGGCATACATCAGACTCCCAACAACTGAAGCATAGGGAATTTTCTGTATATTTTTTTTCTTCAAGGTCATTCTTAGGGTACTGATTGAGACTAAATTTGTCTCTCTTAGCAACAGAGATATCTCCTGGTTCGCAATACTGCATTCCATATCTCTTAAGTACCATATTGATGTAGCTCTTTTATGATAATTCAAGAATACCCCGAAAATGATCCCAGTATACATGTATTCCTAATACAAAAGAGGCGTCACCAAGATCTTTCATTTCAAAATTGTTTGATAGAAATCTCTTAGTATCGTACAATAAGTCTTTATCATTGTAGGCAAACAACATGTCATCAACATACAATACCAGAAAAATATATTTACTCCCACTGAATTATTATATACACAATCAACAATTACATTTATCTCATAACCAAACGAGATGATTATTTGATGAAATTTATGATGCCATTGACAGGAAGCTTGCTTAATCCCACAGAGGAATTTCTTTAATTTACAAACCATTTTCTTTGGGTTTTCTGACATAAAGTTTTCTGGTTGCACCATGTATATTGTCTCATCAATGTCACCATTGAGAAACACTATTTTTACATCAATCTGATGTAGCTCAAGATCAAAATGTGTCACAAGTGCCATTATAATCGTAAAAGAATCTTTCGCTGAAACTGAAATGAAAGTCTCTTTATGATTGATGCATTTCCTTGGTTTTAAATATCCATTTGCAACCAGTAGGTTTCATACCTTTGGGTCCTGTGCCCAAACATCATTATTTTTTGTGGACTTTATTTCCTCATTCATGTCATCAATCTACTTTTGATAATTACACTTTACATTGCTTGATGAAAGTTGACTGGATCTTCTTCCATAAATCCAATACCATCCTCATGTTCTTGGAGAAATACTATAAAGTCATCCGAAATTGTATTTCTCATTTCTCTAATAACTCTCCTTAATGGCATTTGTTCTTGAGGTTGCAGAGTTTGTTCTTCTAGAATAATTTCTTGATTGTTTAAAGGAGTTTTGAAATATTGTCTTGATCCGAAATTGCCTTTTGAACAAGTTTTGAAGGCAAGAATTTGTTCCTGATCCAAATCATAGTCAATTACAACAGAAGAAATATTTGTATATTACTCATCAAATACAAAATCATTGACCTTATCTTCTCCGCAAACTCTACATCCTCAATGAACCAGGCATTTCTCGTTTCAAAAATTGACTTTGTAGTAGAATCATAAAATTTGTAACCCTTTGACCTTTCAGAGTATCCAATGAAATGACATCTAATAGCTCTGGAATCCAGTTTCTTTTCATTAGGCCTGTAACGCCTTGCCTCAACTGGACAATCCCTAATGTGCAAATATTTTTAACTAGGCTTCTTGCCTATCCAAAGTTCATAACGGTTTTTGACAATTGTTTTACTTGGAACTCTATTGAGAATGTAAGCTAAAGTCTTTAACGTTTCTCCCTAGAGAGATTCTAGTAAAGTGAAATGACTAATCATACCCCTTACAATGTCCTTAGTGTTTCGTCTTTCAGCAACACAATTCATGCTAGGAGAACTTAGCATGGTGTACTGTGAGACTATTCCACATTTTTCTAGGAATTTAGCAAAAGGCCCGACGTTGTTCTCCTGATCCATCATATCTGTCATGATATTCACTATCACAATCAGATGTGACGTGTTTTATTCTTTTACTGAGTTGTTTTTCAACTTCAGTCTTATAAACTTTGAACATATCCAGTGATTGAGATTTATCATGAATGAGATATAGGTAACCATAGCAAGAATAATCGTCTATAAACGTAATAAAATACCGTTGACCATTTCCGAAAGTCAAAAGGAAACGACCCATAGATATCTGTATGAATTAGTACTAAGATGTCCGAAATTCTATTGGCACCTAATCTCTTTATGTTTATTTCTTTCCCCTTAATACAATTTACGCAAACACTTAAGTCTGAAAAATCAAGGGGATCAAGAATTCCTTCTGATACAAACTTTTCAATTCTCTTTTGAAAAATATGACCTAAACGCTTGTATCATAATGAAGCAAAAATCTCATTGGTTAATTTACATTTAATACCTTGTGAATTCACATGCAATGTTTCATTATCAGATGCATCTGAATTGCAAGTATAAATTATCATATCTAGATAAAGAATTAGTACCCACAAGATTTGAATCAAGGAAAAGACTAAATTTAATAATTCCAGATGAACAAGAATAACCAAATTTGTCCAATACAAAAATAGAAATCAAATTCCATCTAAAAGACAATACCACAAGTCTCTTTCAAATACAAATAAGAACAAGTCTTTATAATCTAAAAATTCATATAGCCTCAACTTCAACTAATTTGTCGTCGCTCACATAGATGAATATTTCAGCATCATTCAGCTTTCGACCGTTCAAGTAACCCTGCATAGACACACTTATATAAGTAGTGGCACTGATATCAATCTACCAAGTATGTCTAGGTACTGAAGTTAAATTAACCTTAGAACAAGCTAAAGTGAGAAATGTACATTTCTTTACACGCCAAACTAAAGTGAGCGCTTTCAATCATGTCTTGCTTCAGCCTTTCTTCATTTTGCACACAGTACGAAATGAGCTCATTTAGAATCCACTTCTCTTTTTGATAGTTATAACTGACCTTGAATTGATAGTATTGCACAGAAAGAGAAATCAAAATCAAATACACAAGCAAGTC
>NW_019232004.1:167821-171815 GCF_002742605.1 Olea europaea var. sylvestris
GTTTCTTGTTTATATTGTATTTTGACTAAAAGGTATAATATGTTTTTTTTCTCCCAATCAAAATCTAAAGAAGAGTAATTATAGTTACACCACATTTTTTTTTGGTTAATTGCACTATGTTTTAATAGCAATGAATGTACTCAATTTTTTGCTTCTTTAGGCTCTAACACTTATGTTCCTGCATTTTTTTCATCTATTTTTATCATCAACCTCTTATTAATTACCACATCTTATTTTTGATGACAATAAAAAAATTGATCAGGATTGAGTAAAAATACTTATTTGCTCTCATAGTTTTAAATAAGCAAAGATTAAAAAAAACAATTACGAAAATTTGACAAAATATTATTCACACATTAAAAAAATATTTGGATAGAAATCGTTATGAGAGACAAGATATATTAATGAATTAAAGGTTAAAGATAAGTGTTGCGGAAGCTTGCTCCAAGATCCTCGATTTGGTGATTTTCGAACTCAATTTCACATCACCTTTCTCTACCAACAACCAACATCTCAATCTACAACCAATATATTCACCTCGATTGCTTTTAAAACTCACTGACAAAGGACAAGAATGTGGTGGAGATTTGCAGCCACAAAAGCAAAGAGAAAAGAAAAGGCAACGAAAGAAAGCACATAGAGGGAGACCAAAGAAAGCAGCCATACGTTTTATTGACAGCACAAAACAAAGCCACATTTTCTCTCAATCCCTACAAATCACATAAAAAATGGCTAGAGGAAACAGTCGTATACATAAAGATAGGTTAGCCTCTAATTTGGGCCAAGGAAGGATAATAGGTGAAGACTCAAGAGCATTCCAATAGGTATATAGGTCTTGAACAATATTGATTTCTTAAACTACTTCTAACAGCACATGTTGTTTTCGAGTCTGGCATTTAGATTTGATTGTTGATAATAAATTCATCCATCGACCTAGGGCTATGAAATTAAATTCAAATAATTTAACATCATAATCCGAAATTTATTGAATATTAAAATCCATAAAATCTCCACCTTGCTATCAAATCAATTTGTAAGCAACTAAAGTACAAAGTATATACTTACATAATCAAGGCAACCAAATAAAATAAAAATCACAGACCTAACCCAGTGTTGCAGACTCTAAACATGCACCATACCAACCCCATGTATTCATTGGGACTAAAGTAAAAAAATACCCCAAGTAGAAAACAGGTAATCACAATAATCAATCAAAAGCATATACACATGCTAAAGATATAATGTAGGACAACATATAAATTTTTTCAAACATGTTCGCAAAGAGCCTCAAAGTAACACCAAGTTAATCAATAAAATCAATTAAATGGCCAAACATATATGCAACAAATGCATAAATCTTGAGCCTTACCCAGACTTTTTTTTTTTTTAACTTCATTATAATCCTCATCATATGTATCTCATCACTCTCTTATCATCTCTTTCAACTTTAATCTCCATTTCCTTACTCCTAAAGAAATCTATGACAATCTCCCATGTGTTCCTACCATACGGAATTATATTCTTAACCTCCATATATGAATCAGGCATAAAATTAAGTAAAATAATGGCCTTATAAGTTACAGGCGCTTTCTCATCACAATTTGTTAATATCTTGAACAAGTTTATTAAAAAAATCCAAATTATCATCAATATCCTTTGAACGATCCATTTTAAAACTTAAAAATCTTTCGAACAAGTAAAACTTGTTAGGAGTAGACTTAAGTAAATATGAGTCTTCCAACTTTTTTCAAAGTTCTATTGTGGTATCAAATTTTTCAATTTTTATTAAAACAACACCAGATAGGTATAAAACAATTGAAGTGTAAGCAAGTTTATAATATATTTTTTTTGTCATTCTGTCAAATGAGTAGAAAATTTTGTCATCTATGACTTCTGAAATTTTTTGATATACCAAAATCCCTTTCATCCTGTGTTACCAAAAACATCATTTTTCATTGAAAATTCTCACTCAAAATGTGAAGTCATTAAGAAAAACAAAACAACCAAAAATGCGCAATTAGGTCACAAAAAGTAATCTTAAGACCACACTATACATCACTCTAGATTTCTTGGGTTTCGTGAGATTCGAGATTTCAATATGAGGAGAATAGTCAAACAAGTAAAGTTCAGATATTCTAACGAAATAATCAATGCAACATGAATGTATGTCAACAAAATTAGTTTCTCATACAATGCACTCTCATGTAGTGACTTAATGGCAATTAAACACAAAAGCAATTATCAACTTGCAATTAAATCCAACATTTCATATAGGACAAATAATTTCTAAACTCTAGTACAAGCAATGGTTACCCCACACGATAACTCCAATCCTAATATCACCCCCACATGATGACTTGTTAATACTAGTATTTAAATGGAATAAACCAATATGCCAGAGCAGACGAAGTTCGAGGGTCCATATACATGGAAGTGAGTGAATTTACCAATTCAGAGCCACCACTATTCACCCTAAAACTTACAGCAACCAATCAAGTAAAATCGAATTTCAAACGCGAAGAAGCAAAACAGGAAACAAACACCACGGGGTCCACCTCGTCATACGAAGAAATATGTTTGAAAAACTACTAGAAAAAAACTACTCATGTACCTCCACACGCTCATCGAAGTTTCTACGCGTGTTCGTTGTACACTATTTTAGGTTATCACGCACTACCCACCCAAATGTGCCTCCATCTGATATCACGAATCTACCCTCAATTTTACCGACCGACCTTTGGATTGGCCGAAAAACACAAAAATAGGTCCGATAGCTTTGATTTCAAATTGGACAGTTTTAGTTTTTTATTTTTCTGCCAATTTTCTGCTTGATTTCAGATCAATTTTGTGTGTGAAAACCCACCACCTCGAAGCTCTAATTCAAATTGTTACAGAACTTCACTCCAAGATTGTCTATTTGTTTATTTTCGAACCCAATTTTACGTTATCTTTCTCTATCAACAACCAATCTAAACCGGCTCAACTGACAACCAATATATTTACCTTA
The DNA here is from genome assembly GCF_002742605.1 of Olea europaea var. sylvestris. NCBI lineage: Eukaryota > Viridiplantae > Streptophyta > Magnoliopsida > Lamiales > Oleaceae > Olea > Olea europaea. Next base: position 170,829 of record NW_019232004.1, read on the forward strand.
GTTGCTTCTAAATCTCACCCATAAATGACAAGAAAGTGATGGTGATTTTCCACTACAAAGGCGAAGAAAAAAATGGTAATGGAAGAAGGCACAAAGATGGAGACTAAAGAAGGTGGCCACATGTTTTCTTCATAGCACAAAGCAAAGCCACTTTTTATCTCAACTCCCACAAATCACACACAAAAATGGCTGGAGCGAACAGCCATATGTACAAGGATAGGTTAGACTCTGATTTGGGCAAAGGAAGGGATAAATGGGCCAATACTCAAGAGCCGTCCAATAGGTGAATATATGAGCAGTAAGCAACATTAATTACTTAAAGTACTTTCTACGATCCATGTTTTTTAGATAGAACCTTTAGATTTGATTGTTGATAATAACTTCATCCAACGACGAAGGCCTGTGAAATTTAATTCTAACTATTTAAAATCATTACCTAGTATTTATTAGGTAACAAAACCCAACAATAAGAATGTGATAGAATAAGTTTGGGACTTAAGTTCGAAATTGAGAAAAAAATTAGAACCTTCATTTTCATTAAAAAATTTCTAAAGCGTAACAAAAATTATATGGGTGAAACCGTCCTTTAGGGACCTAAATGTCACAAAATTGAAAGGTTGAAAATTTCGATACTAAGAAATAAAAGTTAAAAGAGTTAAATGCTACATTGCCTATAGATTTGTAACCTATGCAACAAATTTCCCTATACTATATCCAAATACCCAATCAAGAAATGCGAACTTAGAATTTGTCAAAAGACAGCTTAAAAGGAGATCTTGACGAATATGAATCCTCTAATATTGTTAGTGTTTCGTTTGTTCTTTTGTGATCATTAGGCGCAATTTGTAGTGGTCCACGTTCTTATTAGTTTAATAGGCGTTTTTAAGGTACAATTTATTAAATTTCCGTGTTCTTTGTTCACTGAATTTGGCAACTATCGTGCTAAAGTTCACAAAATAATAACTAATTCGAAGGGGGGGGGGGGGG
>NW_019232004.1:172810-182871 GCF_002742605.1 Olea europaea var. sylvestris
AAAAAATACTTTTATTTCAACATTTTTCACGTGAAAAATTATACCAATCAAACACAATAATTTACAATTCTCAATAAAACAATTTCTAGGCAATTCAATTTTCTGAAATTTATTTTCTTTCTATCCAAATTCCATCTTCGCAATCAAACGGACCCTTATGTTATTATGGAAATCGTCAACTTTTATTTTAAGTACATCAGGTCTTAATTTTTCAAATTTGCATCACTTAAATACTCAAGCAACGTCTCTTCCTTTGGATGTATTCATCTAAAATTTTTGCATGTGACCTAATTTCTCAAGGGTACTTTAATCAATCAAATTTAAACCCCTGTTTGGTTTGGATAAAAATTAAATATTTAGAAGTTTTGAAAAAAGTTTGCGATATGTGTAGTTGAAAAGTTTATAAAAATTATGAGTCCCATGAAATTTAAGATCGATAATGAGTTTGAAAAAACAAAAAAACAAATGAATTTTAAGAAATGAAGTCCAAATATTCTATCATAAAGGACGTACATGCACCTAAACCGAATGTTTGATGATGGAAAAATCTCACACACACACATTCTCACAAAAAGGCTAAAAATGGGACCTAGGTGCTTCTTGGGTAATGTTTGGAACCCCAGCTGCCAATATCCCAGTTGAACCCATTCCAATTGTCAAAAGGCGGACTGAAAGGTGATATGTATTTCCTAATGCATTCAAAATCTTGTCTTTTCTTTTAGGATCTTTAGGTATAATTTTGTAGCGGTCCATTGCCTTGCAACGTAATAGTTGTGAAAATGAGACTTGCTATATAGGAAGCAATAGTGGTACTTCTCCTTAAAAAAGAGAAAAATGTACATTACTATAGGACACTCTTTAAAATTAGGAATTTGCTGGTTGTCTATCGAGTTTGACAGCTCGATGTACAGCTCTCTCACAAAATAGGGGAGCTCGCATCCAATAAAAAAATCCCGAAGAAGGGAGCTATATATCGAGCTGTAAAGCTGAATGTACGAGTAACGAGACTCTTAAAATTAAGTTAAAAAGTTCCATATCCAAGTTTTCTTATTTTAGGTCTACGGTTTGGAGACCTTCCTAGAAACTCTATAATGCCAAAGATGAATATATTAGTTTATTATTATATTCAACCATCACGTCAATATCAAAAAACATAGCCCCACATAGATTCTGATAATCTTATATTAAAAGATTAAGTCATTATCAGTCAAAATCAAATATTGATTTCAACATATTATTTTTGGCAATCTTACATTACCATTAACATATTTTGTAGAATTCATTATTATTTCTATGATAATTCTTATTTATAAATTAATTGTAAATTTGTGAAACTGAGGCAAAGGTAAACCCAACACAACCTTAAAATTAATCTTTGAATTAAATTATTAATGTTGACATATGGTCAATTTCAATCTCAATATTTTGATCATAACAAACAAGATTAATTTTGTTTCTAACAAATTCTTTTGAGTGATGATAGATCAATATTCAAATCAATCAAGTATTATCAAAGGTCAAAGTGGAAGCTAAAAGTTCAGGTCAAATCATTCAAGACAAAAGCTTAAAAGATAAATGTCAAGAAAGATCAAGATCAAAAACATGAAAGGAGATATCAAAAGATTAAGATGAGAAGTTTAAACTTCGGAGCAAAGACTTATTTTCTTAGCAAATGTAATGGTACTAACTTTTTGATATTTGACAATGAATAGTTAAGCTCAAAATCTTGGAATACATTAAAAACAATTTTTATGCATTAAAAGTCCTTTGAACGTTTTGATCAAACATAAAAATGACTTTTAAAAATGATATTTGGATTTTAAAGACATTTTATAATGAAAATTTAGTTAAAAATATTTTCCAAAAGTCCATGTACTTCAAAGTTCGTAAATCGGAATAAATGGAGCCAAAATGTAAAGAGACGGCACTGTCGGGGCGGTTGACCGCCCAAAGAGGCAGTTGATCGGACTCCCTTTAACGGTTCGAAATTTGACCGTTCTAACATCTGATTTTTACTGTACAAACGATTATATTGGTCTTTCGGACAAGAGACGGTTGACCAGACGAGTCATCCACAAATACAGATTTGTTAATGTTTTGAACTCTATAAACACCCCAGCCTCTTGCATTCATTTCATCACTTCAAAGAGCATTAAATTGAGATACTTTTAAGCTTTAACTTTTGTTTTCCACTCTTTATTTATCTCTATCTATTCATTTACTTTTGAATAACTTTTGATTGAGTTTATTTTTGAAAATCACTTCATCAAAGTTTGTCAAACCTAACACTTGAGTTTTATTTATTGTCATTCATTAAAGTGTTAGTCTACTTCTCTCCATTGTATTCTGATATGATCCAGGAGTCGAGCCCGACGAAGGCAAGTGCAAGACGAGATCCGTTGATAGTCGATGGCAGACCAATGACGCGATCAATGGCAAAGCAAGTGAAACAAGCGATGTGATTGCTCGTTCAAGAAACCATTGATGGAACCATGTTCGGAACTCAAAATGGAGCAACTTTCATGTTCGGGTCGAGAGCCGAATCAACTTGGATCAATTTGTTATCAAGTGACGAAACCAGAGGCTAAAAACAAGCCTGTGCGACCGCACAGCTAAAACACCATGCGACCACATGGAGGCATACCGAAACTCAAGATGGATTTTTGGTTGAACCATGTGGCCGCATGGTTCACTTTTTTTGGCGAATTTCCTAATTTTGGCAATTTTCCATATTTTGTTAGTTTTTTATTCTTTTCCATATTTTGAGGATTATGATCGACTTTTGCACGATTTTTACCTAGTTATTAGGTTTAGTATAAATAGGAGTTTCCATTCAATTGTTAAAAACTTTTGACATTATTGATATTGAATTAAAGTGAGGCGTATTGTCTTCTCTTCATCGTTATTCATTGAACAACTTCGAACTTATGAAGTGTTAATTTGTGGCGTTCAAACAATCGGATTTAATTCTTGGATTACGTGATCAAGGGGCCTTTCAAGCGTCGTTCTTGTTGGATTTTTTGCTTCGACTTTCTTTTGGATTAATCCTAAACTCTTGGATTAATTTGGCTTTCTTGGGTTCGTCAATCTCGTTGTGGGTTTCGTAGTCTACGTTGCTATGGGGTTCGCATCAGTTGGTATCAGAGTTTTGACTCCAAATTAATTGAATGTTATATCTTTTCTTTATTTGTTTGGGTCATTAATTGTTCTTTCTTAGTTCTTCTTAGTTCTTATTTTTTCTTTTCGTCGTTTCGTTGAGTTGTTGTAGCTTAATCATCTTCTTTCATCAAGGAGTATAAAAATAATAATAATAACTACAATTTTTTTTTTGATATTATCATTGTCTGATTTTGTTTTTCTATCAACAACACTTTCTACATTGTGTTTGACTTTGGGATATTCAATTGGGTTCGATTTTTTTCAATCTTCTATTGAGTCTATTCATATATTCTTGTCAAAACATTCATCTATTCCATTTATTCAAATCCTTTGAGTCTTGTGTGCTTCGATTAATATTCAGTTTGTTTGAATTCTCGATGAAATAATTGATTTAGTTCACTTGGTTTTTTGAAGTGCTTGGAGGGAGACTTTGAGTGGTAAAAGGACGAGTGGTGAGTTTAATAGAGGGAAAAGCCATAGTGAGTGTTTTCCGAGTGAAATCTTTGTGAGGCATAAAAAAATTGAGTGATATGATGTTGGAAAGAGAATGTTCTAATTCAAGCTGAAACGGTAATGACAACAATACATCGAAGGAGATGATAAGGAGGTTTGAAAGGGTACTTGGTAATGTTAGGGAGAAGGTGGATAGGTAGGGGGAATGGATGGTGCAAATAGGTACTACAATTACTAATCTTAGCCGGGGACAAGCGGAGATGTCCAATGCTAGGGGGCCGAGTAGGCGTGAATCTAAGAGAGGAAGACGAGATGAGTATCATAGTGATGAGGATAATTTTGATGAAAATGACCTTGATATGGNTGCAAGTAATGGAAAATATGTTACAACACATCAATTAAACTCATACTTGATCACAATACACAAGTTCAAATATATCATATATCATGCTGTAATTTAAAAAGTTTCCCCATTTTTTTAAAAGGATGTTCCAATCACACAAAATAAAAAATATTCTACACACAAAATAAAAAAATATATATGCATGTGCCAATGCAAACCTGATAAAGATGCACACAGCACATACACGAACATACTACCTATGCAAGTGATGAAAAATATGTTACAACACATCAATTAAACTCATATTTGGTCACAGCACACAAGTTCAAATATATCATATATCATGCTGTAATTTAAAAAACTTTACCCCTTTTTTATAAATGAATGCTACAATCACACAAAATAAAAAATAACAAATATTCAACACACAAAGTAAAAAAAAAAATGCATGTGCCAATGTAAACTTGATAAAGATGCAAATACACAAACATACTACCTATAAATCAAATATAAAAATGAGATACATGTAATAATGAATTAATCATAAGGAATAAACACAAACATGCACCAGAAATACCTAATCAGTTAGGTATATAAACGCTCTTACCTTTAAGAGCATCTGATCCATTTCAAGATTTTTCAGATCACTCTAATTTATCCAAACTTGCTTAGTGGAAGAATTAATCCTAATCAATTGTGTCATTAAGTCGGTCAATTGACTCACTTGATTAGTGAGGAAGTCAATCCAACTGTCAAAATCCTAATTTTTTACTTCTATCGAAATTTTGATTTCTATTTTTTTTCAAGAATTTATGATATCTAGACCTTATATGTCCTAACTCACCACAATTGAAACAAATAAGGATAAACTTAGGATCTAGGTTATGTGGTCACTAATTTCTATTTCTAGGTCGATAGGTCCCACGTTGTCTAGTAGGCCCCTGTCCTGCGATTCTCTTATTCTTGGAATCGGGGTTAGGAACGTACTTAAACTGGTTAGTGGTAGGGACAAAAATGATCTTGGAAGTACTAATAGCATTGTGATCATTCTCCTTATATCCTAGATCTCCCTTATTACCAACGGGTTTGCTCATTCCTAAGATGCTATCAAGTTTCAATTAACTACTAGAGAATGCAAAAAGTTGGATACTGGAATTCTCCAGATCACTCATAAGATTCTTAACCATATTTTCTAAAGACTCATTCACAACACTCAACTCACTAAGTCTCTTAAAGGACTCATCAAGATCATTCACAAGATTTTTAACTTGAGTATCTAAGGATTCATTCACATAATTCAACTCACTCAGGGATAAGGTAAATTCTTAAAGGTAAGCTATTGGTGCTTCTTTCTCTAGCTCAAGATCTTGGACCTTCGTACATAAGGCTTTATTGGTAGTCAATATCCAAAGGCTTTCCTTATATAATATATCATAAGCCTTATATATGTCTTCCTCATCTTTCAAAATTTCTTCGAAAAATGAGCCATCTCTTTATCATTAGGTGACTTTGAATTAAAAGACTCATTACAGTTATCCAAGGCCAAATGCTTATCTTTTATAAGTTTAGCTAATGATTTAAGGATTTTTCTGACAATCTTAGGCTTAGAAATTCTCACTTGAGTTGAAGCTAGAATTAACTATGTCATCCAAGTTTGCATAGAAGTCATCGAATTTTTCATCCTCTTTCATCCTAATTCTTCAAATCTAGTGGTCAACATCTGTAACTTGGAGTTCTTAATTGCCTAAGCTCCCTCATATGTGGTTTGTAAAATATCACAAACCTCTTTAGCAACCTCACACATAGATACTCGTATAAATTCTTCAAGGGACACTGCTATAAATAAAGCATGATGGGCTTTACTATTCCAATTGCACTCATCTAAATTAGATTTCGACCAATTAGCAATAGAAATGAGGGTGATAATACCATTAACAGTGCTAGAGGGGTCGTCCAACCATTCACTACGCTTAATAGAATACGCTTATCCATCGATTTTAGGAAGGCTCTCATTCTAACTTTCCAATACGCTTAGTTACTGTCATCAAAATATAACGGGCCAAATAATTAACTACTTATCTAGAAAAACTAGGGTTATGATTCAAATTTGGGCTCTAATACCACTTGAAAAGCTCTGATATTACTTGAAAAGCTCTGATACCACTTGAAAGTCTAGATTTAGTCAATTTATTTTGACTCAACGTGCAAAATTATACAATTGAAAGTAACAAGTTATTTTTTAATTGTTTCTAAATAGTTAATCAATCGCGTCAGATTATTTTATGATTTGAATATCATAATCAATAATATAAAAGTATTAAACAATACAAAATAAGTTGAAGGAGAAAATCCAACTGGGTAAAAACTTTGTGACCAAGTCAGTAATTTCCACTGTAGACAATATGAACTTAAGTATGATCTAGCCTATAAAACCCACTAGATTTGTTGATGTAATTCTCGCAATCTTCAAGACCTGTTGGAGCATACTTCACTCACACTTGTTCCAGCTCTTATGAAATTGTCTATCTCTTGTAGATCACCAAGAACACTTTATTCTTGTACTTTTCCTGTGCTTCTAATCCAACATTCTTTAATCTTTAGCAATCTCTGAAAACTATTGAGAAAGTATATTTCTGTATATGTATAGGAAGTAGGTATTTTGGATTATGTAAATATGATGTTTTCCCAAAGTTGTAGTTGAACGATCTCAAGAATGAAATGATTAATCTCAATGCTTAAATGTGTTCTTGTATCTTAAAATGATATTATGAAGAAGTAATATAATGAACGACCACTCACAAAATGTGTTAAGACTTTGGTATATATAGTAGAATGTATTTAGGTAAAATAGGTTGGATAAAATTCTTGAAAAATGCGAATTAGGATTTTACGCATAACACTATCGTTCAAACGCCAGGCTAGCGAAGAGCGAGCGATCGGAGTGTCGCTCTCGCTCGAGCTAGAGCTGGGCGACAAGCGGGGGAGATTGTTTCTTTTTCTATTTTCCTTTTGAACATCATATAGGCGATATGCTAGCCTAAATCCAAGGACTCTTTCCTCATTGTTCCAAACTTGAACCCTAAGACATCTAGTTCATCTATACAACATTACAATTTACTCTTTGACTTTTACAACTTTTTATATTAATTTTTTTGTCTAAAGAATTGCCAATAAAATTAAATCCTAACAATAACCACATGTTAGTTCATTACAAAGTCTATATAAAGGACTCCTCCTTAAGATGAAAGAGGTAAGTAATATTTTTATGCACTAAATATTTCTAGAGGAAATATCACAAAATATTTATTTTTACCTAGTCATTTGCAAAAATGTCTAATTTGAAAGAATTTAGACCAAAATACCCTTATTAACAATTTATAATTCCACACTAAGACAAAAAAAATGGACATTTATGAAATATTGTTATTGGCCAACAAAATTTTGACACATAACCTGCCGTATTTATTTCAAAAAGTATACATGTCAAATCACAATAAATGCTATATTTTTCATTGATTCAAATGTAGAGAAATATCATGTTCAAAATAAAATGTCATTCTAGACAAATAAAATGATGTTCAAATGTCGAGAATGACATATGAAATGTCGAGAAACATTATTTTAATATAATTTCTTATAGAAGACACTTCTCAAAATTTGTGATAAATTGATAAAAAAATCAAATGTCGAGAACGACATTTAAAATGTCGATAATACCATTTTAAAATGTAACTTTTCATTAAGGGCATAATAGATAAATTGACATTAATTTCAAATAAATTGACACTTTTTAATTCATACCCTTAAAATTAAACATTCTTAAAAGTGACCTATATTTCTATTTGGCAAGCTTGCTATTTTTTCTCCCACTTTCCTTAAGGGCAACTGACTTATTCTTACGTCGGAAGAGGAGTGAAACACCAACCCTTTTCCTCCTGCAGGACAAAAGCTAATCGATTGAGCCATGACGGAAGGCGTCAGAGAAATCGGTAAGTATCCCCCTTCTTTTGTTTTAAAATTATTTTTATTGTTCTAAAATAAATAAGTCGACCGAATTCATTTAACGGCGTGTCTTTGTGCTTAGATTATACTGGGTTAGGTATTTTTATTATTTAGTAAATATTAAATAGTTTTTAAGTTAATAATTGTTTTACAGCGCTTTCATTTTCTATTATTATTATTTTTTTTTTTAAATATAACATTTTCATGTGTTCTCACTTGTCATTTAGCATTTTGTTTCTCGTTTCTATTTTCGAGCCCTTTCTTCAACTTCCGTACCTTATCTCTCTAGTTCTATATCCCCGCCCTCCACCGCTTTCTTGCGTCGCCGTCTCTTGAATATCTTTGTCTCATTCCCCTCTCCAATCCCTCATTTGCCTTCCTACCCAGTCCGTTATTGCCCCAACCGCTAGTATGTTTCCTCGACCCGTCATCCTATTCTCAAGCGGTAATAGAAAAAGATTTGTACGAATAAAACTTGGGTACAATTCTTTAAGAAAGTAGATGACAGATGAGAAGAAGTCTGATAAGTAGAACTTCAATTGACCTTACTGGAGTCGATTAGACACTTTTTTTTTTTAAATGAATATATTGTAATGGTATCAGAATTCATTAAATTTGAACAAGTAACTTGATCCGTTTAAAATTCAAAAAATGAGCACACAAATTTCAAAATTGATTTACTCACACCAGCCACAATCTTATTGGGGAATGTTAACGGATAAAATTTCACGTCGAATAAATATGAAAATATAAACTAATTTATAAAGATTTGAACTACTCTTCTTAATAAAGTTGATATTTTAAGTTAGAACCCCCAGTTTTAACATCTTATAGCAGTGACCTCTAAATAATATACAGAAAATGTAAATTGTTCTATAGTGGCGTACCAAAAATTGAGATCGTTCTTCATGCAGTTCACTATGAAAAGGTCATTTAGAAAAAAATAATTTCTAAATTTTTATACATTAGTCTATATTTTTTGGTAATTATTATCCATTAACATGCACTGACGGACCCACAGTTAGTCATGGTGGGTCACTTGACCCACCAACTGAGTTGGTTGTTTTTTCTTTTTCTTTTTCTTTTTTTTTCAGTAAAAGAGAAATTAGGGAAGAACTCCTGCTCGGAAAATCTAAAAACTTTGAATGAAGTTTTAATTTTTTAAAGATTCATTCATCAAAAGTTATATGCCTCATTTTTCAAGAAATTATTATTTTTTTAATGAATTCTTTTGTATTTTCTTATGAAATGGAATTAGGGATTCATTTAAGTGCACAAATTTCTATCTTGTTTTGGCAATTTTATGGTAATGGATTCTTGTTTTGATTTTTTCTTTGTTTGGATTGAAATGCATTTTATAATTTAACATTAAGAATTGCTGTGATTTTTGTATTTTTCACTTGAATTAATTATGATGGAAAAATAATTTCAATGTAGATATGCATTTATTTTATTATTATTATTATTATTATTATTATTATTATTATTATTATTATTATTATTATTATTATTACTATCATCATCATCATCATCATCACAATGTTAATGAAAGGAATATTCGAGATAGGAGTGATGAAAATGATGTCGAAGATAAAAAGATGACAAACATAGTGTTATTTGTATAAACGTAAATCTGTATTTTTTAAAAGTTTAATTGAGCCCCACTAATTCAAAATGTTTGTGTCTGTCACTGTTAACATGTCTTGCAAGATAATGGCTCGTTTGAGCAAATCAGTCATAAAATTCTTGTGCTAGTTTTTCTATTTTAATCGGATAAAATTACCCATTTGAGTTTAATGAGTCTTGATCTCATATTAAGTTTGTGGTTTTATCTCAAAAGATTAATCCTATGAAGAGAATTAGTCCAAAATCTTATATATTGGTCTATATTTGAACAATTATTTAGTGTAAAATTTATCATTTTAACACATCAATATATTTTGTGTAATCTTCTATTTTTAAGAGAGATTATTTAGGGGAAAAAATTAATTCAAGTGATTGATATTATCCCTCCACGACCAGAACTTCTTATTTCAAGGGTGAATCCATCCAATTTCTACCATAATTAAAAGTTGGAAAGGTGTATTTGGTAAAAAAAAAAAAA
>NW_019232004.1:186270-190882 GCF_002742605.1 Olea europaea var. sylvestris
AATAAAACCCCCCCCCCCCCCCCCCCTTTTGTCACAAATGACCAAGGGAACTATATCAAATACACATGAACATCAATATATAATAAATCAAAGATGCAGTTGATAGCATCCACAAGTATAATTATTGACTAGCAGACTTTTTCACATACTCAGTTCAAGTTAAAATAAAGTAAATTGTATAAGTAACCCAGTGTGTAAAGTTGCACTAGTCCTATGTAAGCAGGATTCCAAACTTTAATTTTGTGAGAAAAGATATGATAGACATCTTTGTCAATAAGTTTATCCCTCCACTCATGAAAGTCTAAATCAATAACAGCATATTAGGACCTATAAAAGAAGCTCATTTTGCATGTATTTATTCTTTTCTCCCATTGACTTTAAGGTGTGTATATATATATATATATATATATATATATATATATATTTTTTTTTTTTTTACATATTTTCTAAAATTTTAGGCTCATCGTTTTTCTCATTAATTTTTTCACATCTTATGTTTAAACTCTTCTGCATCAAGCAATTAAGATGACCTTTGTAATGAGTTTTAAACTGGTTAACCCTAGTCGGTTAACCATAGGCACTAGGTTATGAAAAACCCCTCAAACTTAATTGTTCGAGTCAAATAGACTCCGATAAAGAACATAAAATTTGAGCTTTTTCTTTCAATAAAATATACTTGAGTTTAGAGTTTAGGTCTACTAAAATAAGATCAATTCATGTTCAAAGTCACATTACCAACATATAGCTGCCATCACAAATCTCATACACGTGGTCAAGTCCTATTCACAATATCATAATGTGTGCGGTATAGATGGTACATGAAGAAACATATATTAAATACTCCATTAAAATCTAAACAAGTAATGAAAAATATGCTACATCACATCAATTAAACTCATACTTGATCACATCACACAAGTTTAGATATATCATATAGCATGCTGTAGCTTAAAAAACTTCCCATTTTTTTAAATGAATGATCCAATCACATAAAATAAAAAATATTCAGCACACAAAACAAAAAAAATCTATGTGCCAATGCAAACTTGATAAATATGCACGTACATGAACATACTACCTATGCAAGTAATGGAAAATATGTTACAACACATCAATTAAACTCATACTTGATCACAATACACAAGTTCAAATATATCATATATCATGCTGTAATTTAAAAAGTTTCCCCATTTTTTTAAAAGGATGTTCCAATCACACAAAATAAAAAATATTCTACACACAAAATAAAAAAATATATATGCATGTGCCAATGCAAACCTGATAAAGATGCACACAGCACATACACGAACATACTACTTATGCAAGTGATGAAAAATATGTTACAACACATCAATTAAACTCATATTTGGTCACAGCACACAAGTTCAAATATATCATATATCATGCTGTAATTTAAAAAACTTTACCCCTTTTTTATAAATGAATGCTACAATCACACAAAATAAAAAATAACAAATATTCAACACACAAAATAAAAAAAAAAATGCATGTGCCAATGTAAACTTGATAAAGATGCAAATACACAAACATACTACATATAAATCAAATATAAAAATGAGATACATGTAATAATGAATTAATCATAAGGAATAAACACAAACATGCACCAGAAATACCTAATCAGTTAGGTATATAAACGCTCTTACCTTTAAGAGCATCTGATCCATTTCAAGATTTTTCAGATCACTCTAATTTATCCAAACTTGCTTAGTGGAAGAATTAATCCTAATCAATTGTGTCATTAAGTCGGTCAATTGACTCACTTGATTAGTGAGGAAGTCAATCCAACTGTCAAAATCCTAATTTTTTACTTCTATCGAAATTTTGATTTCTATTTTTTTTCAAGAATTTATGATATCTAGACCTTATATGTCCTAACTCACCACAATTGAAACAAATAAGGATAAACTTAGGATCTAGGTTATGTGGTCACTAATTTCTATTTCTAGGTCGATAGGTCCCACGTTGTCTAGTAGGCCCCTGTCCTGCGATTCTCTTATTCTTGGAATCGGGGTTAGGAACGTACTTAAACTGGTTAGTGGTAGGGACAAAAATGATCTTGGAAGTACTAATAGCATTGTGATCATTCTCCTTATATCCTAGATCTCCCTTATTACCAACGGGTTTGCTCATTCCTAAGATGCTATCAAGTTTCAATTAACTACTAGAGAATGCAAAAAGTTGGATACTGGAATTCTCCAGATCACTCATAAGATTCTTAACCATATTTTCTAAAGACTCATTCACAACACTCAACTCACTAAGTCTCTTAAAGGACTCATCAAGATCATTCACAAGATTTTTAACTTGAGTATCTAAGGATTCATTCACATAATTCAACTCACTCAGGGATAAGGTAAATTCTTAAAGGTAAGCTATTGGTGCTTCTTTCTCTAGCTCAAGATCTTGGACCTTCGTACATAAGGCTTTATTGGTAGTCAATATCCAAAGGCTTTCCTTATATAATATATCATAAGCCTTATATATGTCTTCCTCATCTTTCAAAATTTCTTCGAAAAATGAGCCATCTCTTTATCATTAGGTGACTTTGAATTAAAAGACTCATTACAGTTATCCAAGGCCAAATGCTTATCTTTTATAAGTTTAGCTAATGATTTAAGGATTTTTCTGACAATCTTAGGCTTAGAAATTCTCACTTGAGTTGAAGCTAGAATTAACTATGTCATCCAAGTTTGCATAGAAGTCATCGAATTTTTCATCCTCTTTCATCCTAATTCTTCAAATCTAGTGGTCAACATCTGTAACTTGGAGTTCTTAATTGCCTAAGCTCCCTCATATGTGGTTTGTAAAATATCACAAACCTCTTTAGCAACCTCACACATAGATACTCGTCTAAATTCTTCAAGGGACACTGCTATAAATAAAGCATGATGGGCTTTACTATTCCAATTGCACTCATCTAAATTAGATTTCGACCAATTAGCAATAGAAATGAGGGTGATAATACCATTAACAGTGCTAGAGGGGTCGTCCAACCATTCACTACGCTTAATAGAATACGCTTATCCATCGATTTTAGGAAGGCTCTCATTCTAACTTTCCAATACGCTTAGTTACTGTCATCAAAATATAACGGGCCAAATAATTAACTACTTATCTAGAAAAACTAGGGTTATGATTCAAATTTGGGCTCTAATACCACTTGAAAAGCTCTGATATTACTTGAAAAGCTCTGATACCACTTGAAAGTCTAGATTTAGTCAATTTATTTTGACTCAACGTGCAAAATTATACAATTGAAAGTAACAAGTTATTTTTTAATTGTTTCTAAATAGTTAATCAATCGCGTCAGATTATTTTATGATTTGAATATCATAATCAATAATATAAAAGTATTAAACAATACAAAATAAGTTGAAGGAGAAAATCCAACTGGGTAAAAACTTTGTGACCAAGTCAGTAATTTCCACTGTAGACAATATGAACTTAAGTATGATCTAGCCTATAAAACCCACTAGATTTGTTGATGTAATTCTCGCAATCTTCAAGACCTGTTGGAGCATACTTCACTCACACTTGTTCCAGCTCTTATGAAATTGTCTATCTCTTGTAGATCACCAAGAACACTTTATTCTTGTACTTTTCCTGTGCTTCTAATCCAACATTCTTTAATCTTTAGCAATCTCTGAAAACTATTGAGAAAGTATATTTCTGTATATGTATAGGAAGTAGGTATTTTGGATTATGTAAATATGATGTTTTCCCAAAGTTGTAGTTGAACGATCTCAAGAATGAAATGATTAATCTCAATGCTTAAATGTGTTCTTGTATCTTAAAATGATATTATGAAGAAGTAATATAATGAACGACCACTCACAAAATGTGTTAAGACTTTGGTATATATAGTAGAATGTATTTAGGTAAAATAGGTTGGATAAAATTCTTGAAAAATGCGAATTAGGATTTTACGCATAACACTATCGTTCAAACGCCAGGCTAGCGAAGAGCGAGCGATCGGAGTGTCGCTCTCGCTCGAGCTAGAGCTGGGCGACAAGCGGGGGAGATTGTTTCTTTTTCTATTTTCCTTTTGAACATCATATAGGCGATATGCTAGCCTAAATCCAAGGACTCTTTCCTCATTGTTCCAAACTTGAACCCTAAGACATCTAGTTCATCTATACAACATTACAATTTACTCTTTGACTTTTACAACTTTTTATATTAATCTTTTTGTCTAAAGAATTGCCAATAAAATTAAATCCTAACAATAACCACATGTTAGTTCATTACAAAGTCTATATAAAGGACTCCTCCTTAAGATGAAAGAGGTAAGTAATATTTTTATGCACTAAATATTTCTAGAGGAAATATCACAAAATATCTATTTTTACCTAGTCATTTGCAAAAATGTCTAATTTGGAAGAATTTAGACCAAAATACCCTTATTAACAATTTATAATTCCACACTAAGACAAAAAAAATGGACATTTATGAAATATTGTTATTGGCCAACAAAATTTTGACACATAACCTGCCGTATTTATTTCAAAAAGTATACATGTCAAATCACAATAAATGCTATATTTTTCATTGATTCAAATGTAGAGAAATATCATGTTCAAAATAAAAT
>NW_019232005.1:0-2759 GCF_002742605.1 Olea europaea var. sylvestris
ATTAATTTCCCTATTAATTTTGTCAGGTTGAAGAAGTGCAGGACAAAAAATTAACCAAGTAAAATCGCACTAGGGGCAATTTTCTCATTTTTCTCGACGGTGTCAGAATGAGCCGAAATTTGGCAGGTTGATTGGAAACGGGCTGCGAAATTCGACTCGGGGCACAGACTCGGGATCACGGGATTTAGCCTAATTCCTTCGTTTGGGCCTCCGAATAATTAATTTCCTTATTAATTATGTCAGGTTGAAAAAGTGTTGGATAGAAAATTAACAAAGAAAAACCGCACCAGGGGCAATTTTGTCATTTGGTGCGATGGTGTCGAAATGGGCCGAAATTTGGCAGGTTGATTGGAAAGGGCCCGTGAAATTGGACCCGGAGTGCAAGCCCGGGATCACGGGATTTCAGCCAAATTCCTTGGTTTGGGCCTTCGAATAATTAATTTCCTGATTAATTATGTCAGGTTGAAAAGTGTTGGATACAAAATTAACAAAGTAAAATCGCACCAGGGACAATTTTGTCATTTTTTGCGACGGTGTCGGAACGGCCCCCGAAATTGGACTAGGTGTACAGACCTGTGATCACAAGATTTTAGCCAAATTCCTTCATTTTGGACCTCCGAATAATTAATTTCCCTATTAAATATGTCAGGTTGAATAAGTGCTGAACAGATAATTAACGAAACAAAACAGCAGCCGGGGCAATTTTGTCCTTTTTCTAGACGGTGTCGAAATGGGCCGAAATTTAGCAGGTTAATTGAAATGGTCCACGAAATTGGACCTGGGACATAGCCCCAGGATCATGGGATTTTAGCCAAATTCCTTTGTTTGGGCCTCCGAATAATTAATTTTCTTATTAATTATGTCAGGTTGAAGAAGTGTTGGATAGAAAATTAAAAAAGATAAACCGCACCAGGGGCAATTTTGTCATTTGTCGCGACGGTGTAGGAATGGGCCGAAATTTGGGAAGTTGATTGGAGACGGCCCGCGAAATTGGACTCGGGGCACAAACCCGGGATCATGCGATTTTAGCTAAATTCCTTCGTTTGGGCCTCCGAATAATTATTTTCCTTATTAATTATGTCAAGTTGAAGAAGTGCCGGACAGAAAATTAACAAAGAAAAATCGCACCGAGGACAATTTTCTCATTTTTCGCGACGGTGTCGGAATGAGCCAAAATTTGGCTGGTTGATTGGAAATGGCCAACGAAATTGGATTCGGGGCACTAACCTAGGACCACGGGATTTTTGCCAAATTCTATCGTTTGGGCCTATGAATAATTAATTTCCTTATTAATTATGTCAGGTTGAAGAAGTGCTGGACAGAAAATTGACAAAGCAAAACCGCACCAGGGACAATTTTATCTTTTGGTGCGACGGTGTCGGAATGGGCCGAAATTTGGAAAGTTGATTGGAAACAGCCCGTGAAATTTAACTCGAGGCATAGCCCCAGGATAACGGGATTTTAGCCAAATTCCTTCGTTTGGGCCTCCGAATAATTAATTTCCTTATTTATTACGTCAGGTTGAAGAAGTGCTGGAGAGAAAATTAAAAAAGCAAAATCGCACTGGGGGTAATTTTGTCATTTTTCGCGAGGTGTCAAAATTGGCCGAAATTTGGCGAGCTGATTGGAAACGGCCTGCGAAATTGGACTAGGGGTACAGACCCGGGATCACGAGATTTTAGCCAAATTCCTTTGTTTGGGCCTCCGAATAATTAATTTCCTTATTAATTATGTCAGGTTGAATAGGTGTTGGACAGAAAATTAACAAAGAAAAACCGCACCAGGGGCAATTTTGTTATTTTTCGCGACGGTGTCGGAATGGGCCGAAATTTGGCAAGTTGATTGGAGACGGCCCGCGAAATTGGACTCAGGGCAAAGACCCGGGATCACGTGATTTTAGCTAAATTCCTTGGTTTGGGCCTCCGAATAATTTATTTCCCTATTAATCATGTCAGGTTGAAGAAGTGTTGGATAGAAAATTAACAAAGATAAACCGCATCAGGAGCAATTTTGTTATTTTTCGCGACGGTGTCAGAATGGGCCGAAATTTCCCTGGTTGATTGGAAATGGCCCGCGAAATTGGACTTGGGGCACAGACCTGGGATCACGGGATTTTAGCCAAATTCCATCGTTTGGGCCTCCGAATAATTAATTTCCCTATTAATTTTGTCAGGTTGAAGATGTGCTGGACAGAAAATTAACAAAGTAAAACCGCACCGTGGGCAATTTTGTCATTTTTCCCGACGGTGTCAGAATGGGCCGAAATTTGGAAGGTTGATTCGAAACGGCCCGCGAAATTCGACTCGGGGCACAGACCCGGGATCACGGGATTTAGCCTAATTCCTTCGTTTGGGCATTTAAATAATTTATTTCCTTATTAATTATGTTAGGTTGAAGAAGTGTTGGACAGAAAATGAACAAAAATAAACCGCAATAGGGGTAATTTTGTTATTTGGCGTGATTGTGTCGGAATGGGCCGAAATTTAGCAGGTTGATTGCAGACGGCCCGTGAAATTGGACTCGAGGCATAGACCTGGGATCACGGGATTTTAGCCAAATTCCTTTGTTTGGGCCTTCGAATAATTAAATTCCTTATTAATTATGTCAGGTTGAAGAAGTGCTAGACAGAGAATTAACAAAGCAAAACGGCACCAGGGGCAATTTTGTCATTTTTTGCGACAGTGTCGGAATGGGGTGAAATTTGGCAGGTTGACTGGAAACGTCCCTCGAAATTTGATTCGGGGCACAGACCCGGGATC
>NW_019232006.1:0-2759 GCF_002742605.1 Olea europaea var. sylvestris
TGCAAAAATGTCCACATTTTTTCCAATGTCCATTTTCGAATTATTTAGACCAAAATACCCCTATTAGGAAATTCTATTTTCACGCCCAAGACTCTTAGTTCATTTCTCCCCAAATTAACCCCAATTCCATAACCCTCAAATTCCAAATCGATTACATTTACTTGTTGTGAAATCTGAAGGAGCGACTGGGAGGGATCTGAGGCTAGGGGTGGGCAAAAACCGACCCAACCCGTCCAAACCGCCCGACCGGGTTGGGTCGATTTTTTTGTTGTTTTTAAGTGGGTTCGGTTTTTTGGCTACGTAGGTAGGTTGGGTTGGGTTGGGTCGGGTTGTGGGTTAACCTATAAAAAGCAACCCAACCCGCCCAACCCAACCCAAACTTAAAAAAAAATGGCTAATCACTCGGTCACTCCCAAATCTAAAAGAAACCCTAAAATCTCTCTATTCCCTCTCCCTCTCCCTCCCTCTCGCTTTCACTCTCACTCAAGCTCTGAAAGCTTGCGAATAATTGTACTGGATTATAAGGGTTCATGGTGTTCCATGCTGTCGGTGGGGCCATTGGATCTGGACTTGAATCTTTTTTGCTTGAGAGGCTTTCTGTTGAATGGTAAGAAATCAAAGTTGGGGTTCACTATTTACCCATCCTCGCAAGTTTCGACTGCTGTGGTTGAGCCATACAACTCTGTTCTCTCGACCCACTCTTTGTTGGAGCACACTGATGTTGCCGTGCTTTTTGACAATGAGGTGATCTATGATATTTGCCGCAAGTCACTTGACATTGAGAGGCCAACATATACTAATCTGAACAGACTTATCTCTCAGGTGATCTCTTCTTTGACTACATCTCTGCTATTTCTTCTTTGCTGACACTATTTAATGATTTGGAGCATGTTGTATTGATGAAATTTTTTTACCTTATAAGTTCCAATCCCGTCCCACTATTAGAGAATTTTGTGGGAAACCAACTTCTAAATTGGTTGTGATTTCTGCTCTTTAGTGTCTCAGTTGAATTTTATCTATGCTGTGGTAATTAGTTTTGTAAATTTTGAGGCTCTGGGACTATATTAGTGATGCTTTACACCCAAAAATGAATAACTTTAATCTTTAATAACAAGTTGTCCTAAACCGACCAACCCAACCCGACCGATACTTGATTGGGTTGGGTTAAATTTCGACCAAACCGATCATGTTGGGTTGGGTTAGGGTTGGGGCGAAAACCGACCCAACCCAACCCACGCCCACCCCTATCTGAGGCGAATTCGTGGCTAAAGGAGAAGGAAGGGGCCACCGACTGGCGATTGAGGATTGGATGAAGTTGAAGGGAATGAAACAGCAGGTCGGCAGCGTAACAACATTTTCTGTGGAATGTGAGCTATTTCTCTTCTCTATTTTTTTTATGCCACTGCATCCATGATTTATCATCTATGTTATGTGATTTGTGAATTGTGAATGTTGAGTTTGAGTTGAGTGTTGACTTGGACTGTTCACTATTGTAGTGTTGTCTGTTACCTGTTGGAACTTGGAAGACGAAGTTGGAAGTACTTAGAACTTGGGTTTGGTCGTTTAGGTCACTTTGAAAAAATATTTGATTTTTGGGTGTTCTTCTAAGTCAAGATTTGCTGTTGTTGGGTTTATTTGTATTCTAAGAAAATCACATGGTGATCAGGCGACAATAATGAATAATCCCAATAACTTCCCAAACATTGAGACCAAAAATTACAGTATACTTAGAGAGTTTCGCATTCAGATCAGAAGCCATATTTAGGAAGTCAAACAACCTGGAGGAATTTGTCAAAACCCTATTTCATCTTATTTCATTTCAAACTCGTAAATGAATCAGCATCAAGATATGTATAAGATCCATTTGTAAAAATCTTATTTCATATCTCATATCATTAAGTCACAAGATTAAGCCACAGGAAAAAGACCTATAATTAATTGCACTCTGTAAATAAATTCAATAAAATAAAGAAATCTCATTTACATATATATTGAATAACTTTTAATATTATTTAATCAAGTTTTAATAAACGACCGGGCTATTATGGTTGTTGATTGTCAACGATCAATGGATAATGGTCAACCTTCGCTCTAACTGGACTTTGGTGCTGGATTTGCCACTGAGTAGGGTATAAGGTTTTAAAACTACCCATTCTCTATTTCTGCTTCAATAACATGAACTATTTTAAAATGTTTTGGTATTAACCGAGGTTTATTTTAATTTCAACAATTAAACAGCTTAGTTTAGACATGGTATTTTATCAAATCATTGTATTGTAAAAATCATTTTTCTTTTACTGTATTATAAACAAGAATGTTATATTTGACTTCGTTTGTACGTTCTCATACTATTTGTTAAAGTGTTGTTTTCGTTTTTTTCATTTGTAGATGAGTATGACATATCGATATAAAATTTCGAAGAAAGAATGTGTTCCGGCCCATGTGTCTCAGGTGAGCAACAGAAAATACATACCAGTTGTCCTCAACAAATTGGATCCACAACAAAAGCGTTAGTTGGAGGAAAGTTGTATAGGACATGTTGCAATGTTACCAGAGCTGAAACTATCCGCTCAATTAATTCATGAAATGGTAAACAGATCAGTGATCTGCTGAAAGCGGTTTGAGGCTTGGTTCAAGGTGAACCAAAGGTTTGCATGATTTGGACTGCTAGAGTTTGCACTAATTACTGGCTTGAAATGCGGTCCAGTGCCTAAAGGTATCGAAGTTGACAAAATCCTAGAGAAAACCTGTCTACAGGA
>NW_019232007.1:0-2759 GCF_002742605.1 Olea europaea var. sylvestris
TAGGCCAATGTGGTGAATACAAAAAAAAAATGGTCAAAACGAAAATTTGGTTGTTTGACCAAGCTATTTTAAAAAGTACCCCATTCATAAGGCCATTTCCAACCCTACACCAAAATTTGCACCATTTTATACTAAATTTTTTGCATCAAATTTTGCACCAAACTAAAAATCATCTCCAACCTGTTACACCAAAAGTTGCACCAAATGAATAGTTTAATATATTTTTAAAATGTAGTACAATTAATAAAAATACTACAACTAAGAAAATATGAAATCATGTTATTGAAAACAATGTAGTACATTTCGAATCTCGAAATTATGGTACGGTGAAGTCGACCTAGTATAATAATTTAATTATCGAAATTCATATATTTATCTCACAAATGTTCAATTAATGTATTTTGAAGTGCAATGTGAGTATCTTTATCCTTGATTTGACTATGACGAGCAAGGAATTGTTGGAAACGTTGATTTTCGTCTTTAACGAACTCAACTTCTGGAGGAGGCACTTCCATCGAATCTTGAACTGGTGCATTAAGATCACGCTCGTCCTCGATTATCATGTTAAGCATGATAATGCATTATATCATGTAGCACATGTTTTGTCCCAAAAACATGCCGGTCCTTTTACAATTGCGAACTTTGATTGTAGAAGTCCAGATGCACGTTCAACATTTTTTCTACATGCTTCCTGTTTCATTGCAAATTTATTACAAATGATGATCATCAATAATAATAATAATAATAATAATAATAATAATAATTAACTACTTAAATATGAATTAAAATTTATGTATGATGTAAAATGACATAAATATCCTTCATATCAAATTGGTCGTTCATGAAAAAGGGGCAAAATGGACTTTTATCACATTTGGTGCAAAATGGTGCAAGATTTGATGTTGGGTTAGAGTGGTATTTTTAGTGAAAAATGGTTGAATGGTGGAAAGGTTGGAGTTGCCCTAACACCCTAGATTTCTCCCACATCCATTCCTTTATAAATTGCTCTTGTATTCCTATTCCATACTTTACCTCAATAATAATAATAATAATCGATGACCCCTTTTCTTGGTACAATGATCTTTGTCCGTACGGTTTCTGTTCGAGTGTGTAGATAACTTACAAAAAGATAAAGATATGACATGAGATATGTTGACATTAAAATCTATAGATTTTGGAGTTCAACAATTACAAATTGTTAATGTTATTTTCTTTAGATGAGAATGAATATAATATTTATAGATTTCATCATTTAATAGAGATGTTACTAGTTTATCCCCTGTCTGGTTTGGATTAAAATCTGATTTTAATCTAAATTAAAGTCAAACAATCAATATTAATCATATCTTTCATAGGTTTTATAACTTTTCAACCACATATTTCTAAAACCTCTATCACAATTTACTTAAAAAAAATCTAATTTTAATTCCTACCAAACGTGTTCTTACTTGAGAGAAAAAAAGAAATATATTTTTAGATATTATATGGCATCTCGTGGACCACCTCAATTTTCGATTCATGCGATGTACGTAGAACCTGGGGTCCCATCCCATGCCAATCCCCAACAAAAAGGCATTCTTCATTAGCCTCCAACATATGCCGTAATTAATTGTTGGCTTCGCTGTCATTTACCAACCAAAGCCATGCATGCAAGCTATTACAATCCGATCAGCCAAATTAATTATAATTTAGTTTGTAATTACCCGTGACACTTAAGAACACTATCCCGTGATTAACAGGCCGGCCAGGACCGGGGACACGTGTCCAACCAAAGCCATGCATGCAAGCTATTACAATCCGATCAGCCAAATTAATTATAATTTAGTTTGTAATTACCCGTGACACTTAAGAACACTATCCCGTGATTAACAGGCCGGCCAGGACCGGGGACACGTGTCCTTTAACTAGGCATTTGTCCTCAAGTCGCAATTTTTCTGCAATTAAACTCCTTGGACGGGTTGAAGACAGGAAGCAAGAAAACATGCTGATTTGGATGTGTTTTTTAAAAAAAATTCAAATGGTCCAATTGCTTGTCGACACGTGGTACCCTTGTTTTTTACCGTAGCATCTTTTTGACGTCAAAAATAATATATATGTTGTTTAAACAAGTCATTGTTTGTTTTATGTGGAATATCCAGAGCAAAAATGAAAATATTGGATCAATATTTTGAGATAGAACTCAATTCCATAATACAGTGACGGATTTAGGGGGGATTGAGCGGAGCTTCAGCGCCTAGTGCCCTTAGCCCATTTACATTTTTGAAGGGTAAAGGAAAAGATTATGTGTAAATTTTAAATTTTTGTACATGTTAGTACGGCTTATTAAAAAAAAAAAAATTAATCCGGCCCTAATAATATATGTTTCCTTCTGAACATGATTGAGTAATTCATTTACGTTTTCCTCCCAATCGCATGTTCTTTATTCTATCGAAATTTTAGGTATAGGAATTAGTTATACCAATAATGTCACGGGTGGCTTAAAATTGCATGTCTAAGACAGAAGGATCTGTTTGATAAGACTTTTTAAGTCAAAACTAATTAAGAAATTGTTTTTGAAAATATTTGTATATTTTTTTTTTGAAATTGCTTAGTATGCCTAAAAGGGCTTTTGGAGGAAATTGTCTAAGATAGTTTGCTCAAAAAAATTCTTACAAGATACATGAATCTTGTCGAACGGATCCTAAAAATTCACATCAATTATGTACGAACATATAAGTGTTATATCTATGAATTAATTAAGTTTTGACGGTGATATATTA
>NW_019232008.1:0-1366 GCF_002742605.1 Olea europaea var. sylvestris
CCAATTTGGTGAAGAAAGGGCAATTTACTACTTAAGTAGACGGTTAACGAAATGTGAATGTAATTACTCTGCTATCGAAAAATAATGTCTTGCATTGTATTTCACATGTACAAAATTAAGGGCTTATTTACAGCACGTAACCGTTTATTTAATTTCTAAAGTAAATTTAGTTAAGTACATGTTCTCGCGCCCTATTTTACACCAAAGGGTAGGCCTTTGGACACTAGCTTTATCAGAATTTGAGATACAATATGTACCTCAAAAGGCAGTCAAAAATCAGGCTTTGGCTAACTTTCTAGCCGATCATCCATGCCTTGACATGCCTGAAGAAATTGAACTAGAAATCAATTCGTTCAAGCTAAAATCTTGGGTGTTGTATTTCGATGGATCAAAAACCTCTAAAGGTGCAGGAGGAGGAATAGCATTGATTAATCCTTTAGGGATTTGCTACAAGTTCACATTCACTTTAGACAGAATGTGCACCAACAATCAGGCCGAATATGAAGCCTTAATTGTAGGTCTAGAACTAATGATAGATATGGGAATAAGAAATGTGATTGTTAGGGGCGATTCTCAATTGGTAATCCACCAATTGATTGGTGATTTTAAATGCCAAAGTGATTCCATTATAAGTCAATATGAGATCACCTAAGAATTGCTAGAAGAATTCGACCAAGTAGAACTTCAATGCGTTAATAGGATATATAATGACGTGGCAAATGAGTTAGCCCAAATGGCCTCAGGATACTCAAAGGTTTTGAATTGGAAGTCTACTTGTGAATATGGAATCATATTGCCCATAACTCAAAGAAGGGCGAGAAAGATTGAACTTCACTGCATACAAGATGGAGATGCAATGGATTGAAGAACAGATATTAAAAGGTTCCTTAAGGAACCTAATGGACGGATTAGTAGGAGAATGAAGCTGTGTTTGCTAAACTATACACTAATAGATGAAGAGTTGTTTAAGAAACGCTCTGATGGTGTATTACTAAAGTGTGTAAGTTTGCAAGAAACCAAGACGATCATGGCTGAGGTGCACGAAGGGATATGTGGAGCTCATCAAGCTGGCCAAAGGATGAGATGGTTAATTATTAGGAGTGGATATTTTTTGTCAGAGATGGGAGAATTATGAGTTCAGTATGCAAAGAGTTGTTCGCCAGCGCGAGAGATGGCACCTATTATTAAACCTTGGACGTTCAAGGGTTGGGCGATAGACTTGATAGGGAAGATTTATCCCCCATCGTCCAAGCAACATACTTTTGTTATAGTTGCAACCGACTATTTCACCAAATGGGTAGAAGCGGTACCTTTGAAAGAGATCACCCAGAAGAATGTTATAGAGTTTATCCGTGATCACATCATT
>NW_019232008.1:1620-2758 GCF_002742605.1 Olea europaea var. sylvestris
TTTTATAATAAAAAAGTCATAGCCAAGTCGTTCAGCCTAGGTGAACTAGTTTGAAAGACGATACTCCCTTTGGATAGCAAGGATCCAAAGTACGGGAAGTGATCGCCCAATTGGGAAGGACCATACAAAATAAACAGTGTGTTGCCCAACGGAGCGTATCACTTGGAAGATTTAGATGGCACCAAGCACGTGAGATTCATTAACGGCAAATATTTGAAAAAATATGTTCCTTCTTTATGGGAATGTGAACAGATAAAAGCATAACCAAAATATGTTGAACGATTAAGGATAACAAGGTCAGAGCGAAATACGTTCAAATAAAGTCCTTTATTATCAAACGTTCATTACAAAGATGCGAAAATACAAATAATGGATGCTCTACAAACTACAATCAAAAGTAAGCTAATCTCCCGGTTGATCGCTGAGTAAGAGGGTGGACTAGCCTCACACCGCCTTCCTAAATGCATCGCTACAATGGTGGGATCGCCGAGTAAGAGGGTAGACTGGCCTCACCACCTTCCTAAATGCATCGCTGCAATGGCGGGCAAAGAGGCTGAGAAGCACTCTCAGCAAGCAAACTGAGAAGCACTCTCAGCAAACAATGTGGCCCGCAAGCATCCCAAAAATTGCCTTCTATCATCGACTCCTTGTAAAGGACAAAGAGACGATGGGAAGAACTTCGATGGTAAAAACTTTGCTGCTGGCCAAAAAATATTTTCTACACCTCCCACACCAAAAGTGACATCAAGGCAAATAGTAAAATGGGCGAACTAAACAATCCATTTTTATAGAAAGATGAAGGTTTCGGATCGGATTGATTGTCAGAGTGCCAAATAATGGCAGCAAATTGGTTAGAAGAAGAAAATGAAGATGAAGATGGAAGATGGACAATGCGAAGCATCCGTACATTTATAGGGGGGTGGAGATGAAGAGACAGAATATGAGCAGCCACATTCTGCCTAGTAAATGGAATTAAATAGCCCAAAGTCTTGCGAAAAGTGGTGGAAATATCAAAAGAAAATGGGCAAGATTTTTAGCACAAAGCAATTAAATGCTTGAAGAATTGACGACTAAAAAATAAACGTCAAATAAATGCACAAGAAGTTAATATATATGTTCATTAATGATGAACAAAGTT
>NW_019232009.1:0-2758 GCF_002742605.1 Olea europaea var. sylvestris
CAATTCCGGCACAGTCGAGAAAAATGACGAAATTCCCCGGCGCTATTTTTGTTTTCGATCAACCTGTCAAATTTGAGCCCATTACGACACAGTCGAGAAAAATGACGAAATTACACCCAGCGCGATTTTTATTTCAGATTAAACTGCCAAATTTCAGCCAATTCCGATACAGTCGAGAAAAATGACGAAATTGCCCTCGGCACGATTTTTGTTTCCGATCAACAAGTCAAATTTTAGTCAATTCCGACATAGTCGCGAAAAATGACGAAATTACACCCGGCGAGATTTTTGTCCCCGATAAACCAGTCAAATTTCAGCCAATTCCGACACTGTCGCGAAAAATGACGAAATTACACCCGGCGCGATTTTTGTTCCCGATAAACCTGTCAAATTTCTGCCAATTCCGACACAGTCGAGAAAAATGACGAAATTGCCCCCGGCGCGCTTTTTGTTTCCGATCAACAAGTCAAATTTTAGGCAATTCCGACACAGTCGAGAAAAGTGACGAAATTACACCCCGCGCGATTTTTGTTCCCGATAAACCTGTCAAATTTCAGCCAATTTCGACACAGCCGAGAAAAATGGCGAATTGCCCCCGGCGCGCTTTTCGTTTTACGATCAACAAGTCAAATTTTAGTCAATTCCGACACAGTGGCGAAAAATGACGAAATTACACCCGGCCCGATTTTTGTCCCCGATAAACCTGTCAAATTTCAGCCAATTCCGACACAGTCGAGAATAATGACGAAATTGCCCCCGGCGCGATTTTTGTTTCCGATCAACCAGTCAAATTTTAGACAATTCCGACACAGTCTAGAAAAATGACGAAATTGCCCCCGGCGCGATTTTTGTTTCCGATCAACCTGTCAAATTTTATTCCATTCCGACACAGTCGCGAAAAATGACGAAATTACACCCGAAGCTGTTTTTGTTCCCGGTCATCCTGTCAAATTTGAGCCCATTTCGACACAGTCGAGAAAAATGATGAAATTGCCCGGACACGATTTTTATTTCAGATCAAACTGCCAAATTTTAGCCAATTCCGACACAGTCGAGAAAAATGACGAAATTGCCCCCGGCACGGTTTTTGTTTCCGATCAACAAGTCAAATTTCAGCCAATTCCGACACAGTCGCGGAAAATGACGAAATTACACCCGGCGCTATTTTTGTGCCCGATAAACCTGTCAAATTTGAGCCCATTCCGACACGGTCGAGAAAAATGACGAAATTGCCCAAGGTGCGATTTTTGTTTCCGATCAACCAGTCAAATTTCCGCTAATTCCGACACTGTCGCGGAAAATGACGAAATTACAACCAACGCGATTTTTGTTCCCGAAAAACCTGGCAAATTTCAGTCAATTCCGACACAGTCGAGAAAAATGACGAAATTGCCCCCGGCGCGCTTTTTGTTTCCGATCAACAATTCAAATTTTAGTCAATTCTGACACGGTCGCGAAAAATGACGAAATTACACCCGGCGCGATTTTTGTCCCCGATAAACCTGTCAAATTTCAGCCAATTCCGACACTGTCGCGAAAAATGACGAAATTACACCCAGCGCGATTTTTGTTCCCGATAAACCTGTCAAATTTCAGCCAATTCCGACACAGTTGATAAAAATGACGAAATTGTCCCCGGCGCGCTTTTTGTTTCCGAATAACAAGTCAAATTTTAGTCAATTCCGACACAGTCGCGAAAAATGACGAAATTACACCCGGCGCGATTTTTGTCCCCAATAAACCTGTCAAATTTCAGCCAATTCCGACACAGTCTAGAAAAATGACGAAATTGCCCCCGGCGCGATTTTTGTTTCCGATCAACCTGTCAAATTTTAGCCCATTCCGACACAGTCGCTAAAAATGACGAATTTACACCCGAAGCGGTTTTTTGTTCCCGATCATCCTGTCAACTTTGAGCCCATTTCGACACAGTCGAGAAAAGTGATGAAATTGCCCCCAGCGCGATTTTTATTTCAGATTAAACTGCCAAATTTCTGCCAATTCCGATACAGTCGAGAAAAATGACGAAATTGCACTCGGCGCGGTTTTTGTTTCCGATCAACAAGTCAAATTTTAGTCAATTCCGACATAGTCGCGAAAAATGACGAAATTACACCCGGCGAGATTTTTGTCCCCGATAAACCAGTCAAATTTCAGCCAATTCCGACACAGTCGAGAAAAATGACGGAATTGCCCCCGGCGCGATTTTTGTTTCCGATCAACCAGTCAAATTTTTGCCAATTCCGACACAGTCGCGAAAAATGACGAAATTACCCCCGGCGCGGTTTTTGTTCCCGATCAACCTGTCAAATTTGAGCCCATTCCGACACAGTCGAGAAAAATGACGAAATTGCCCTCGGCGCGGTTTTTGTTTCCGATCAACAAGTCAAATTTCAGCCAATTCCGACACAGTCGAGAAAAATGACGGAATTGCCCCCGGCGCGATTTTTGTTTCCGATCAACCAGTCAAATTTTTGCCAATTCCGACACAGTCGCGAAAAATGACGAAATTAAACCCGGCGCAGTTTTTGTTCCCGATAAACCTGTCAAATTTCAGCCAATTCCGACAAAGTCGAGAAAAATGACGGAATTGCCCCCGGCGCGATTTTTGTTTCCGAACAACCAGTCAAATTTTTGCCAATTCCGACACAGTCTAGAAAAATGACGAAATTGTACCCGACGCGGTTTTTGTTTCCGATCAACAAGTCAAATTTCAGCCAATTCCGACACAGTCGCGGAAAATGACGAAATTACACCC
>NW_019232010.1:0-2758 GCF_002742605.1 Olea europaea var. sylvestris
AAATGATCAAATCCGGAGTTATCATGAAATCCAAAACCACTTTTCATTGGCTCGATTCCAATCGAATTAGACAAGCAATTTTTTGAAAATGATTAAACTCGAAGTTATCATGAAATCGAAAGCCACTTTTCATTTGCTCGAATCCAATCGAATTAGACTAGCTATTAGCCAAAAATGAACAAACCTGAAGTTATCATGAAATCAAAAACCACTTTTCACTGGCTTGATTCCAATCGAATTAGACTAGGTATTAACCAAAAATGAACAAACCCGAAGTTATCACGAAATCAAAGCCACCTTTCTATAGCTCAATTCCAATCGAATTAGACTCGCAATTTCTCAAAAAATGAACAAATCAAAAGTTATCACGAAATCAAAAGCCACTTTTCGTTGGCTCGATTCCAATCGAATTAGACTAGCAAGTCGCCAAAAATGAACAAACTCGATGTTATCATGAAATCAAAATCACTTTGCATTAGCTTAATTCTAATCAAATTAGACTAGCAATTAGCCGAAAATGATCAAATCCGGAGTTATCGTGAAATCCAAAACCACTTTTCATTGGCTCGATTCCAATCGAATTAGACTTGCAATTTTCCAAAAACGATTAAACTCGAAGTTATAATGAAATCAAAAATCACTTTTCATTGACTCGATTCCAATCAAATAAGACTAGCAATCAGCCCAAAACAAACAAACCCGAAGTTATCATGAAATCAAAAACAACTTTTCATTGGCTCGATTCCAATCAAATAAGACTAGCAATTAGCCCAAAACAAACAAACCCGAAGTTATCATGAAATCAAAAACCACTATTCATTGGCTCGATTCCAATCGAACTAGACTAGCAATTCACCAAAGACGAACAAACCCGATGTTATCGTGAAATCAAAAATCATTTTTCATTGTCTCGATTCCAATCGAATTAGACTAGCAATTTACCAGAGACGAACAAACCCAATGTAATCATGAAATCGAAATCCACTTTTCATTGGCTCGATTCTAACCAAATAAGACTAGCAATTTGCCAAAAAGAACAAACCCGAAGTTATCATGAAATCAGAACCACTTTTCATTGGCTCGATTACAATCGAATGAGACTAGCAATTCATCGAAAATAATCAAACCCGAAGTTATCATGAAATCATAAACTACTTTTCATTGGCTCGATTCAAATCGAATTAGACTATGTATTAGCCAAACACGAACAAACCCGAAGTTATCATGAAATCAAAAACTACTTTTCATTGGCTCGATTCCAATCGAATTAGACTAGCATTACTCAAAAACCGAACAAACCCGAAGTTATCATGAAATCAAAAACCACTTTTCATTGCCTCGATTCCAATCGAATTAGAATAGCAATTCGCCAAAAACGAACAAATCCGAAGTCATCATGAAATTAAAATCTAATTTTCATTGGCTCGATTCCAATCGAATTAGACTGGCATTTTGCAAAAAGCGAACAAACCCGAAGTTATCATGAAATGAAAAACAACTTTTCATTGGCTCGATTCCAATCGAATTAGACTACCAATTTAGCAAAGACGAACAAACCCGATGTTATCATGAAATCAAAAACCACTTTCTAATAGGTCGATCGCAATCGAATTAGACTAGTAATTTGCCAAAGACGAACAAACCCGATGTTATCATGAAATCGAAAGCCGTTTTTCATTGGCTCGATTCTAATCGAATTTGACTAGCAAATCGCCAAAAATGATCAAACTCGAAGTTATCATGGAATCGAAAACCACTTTTCATTGGCACGATTCCAATCGAATTAGACTATTAATATTTCGAAAACGATCAAACCCGAAGTTATCATGGAATCGAAAGCCACTTTTCTTTGGCTCGATTCCAATCGAATTAGACTAGCAATTTGTCGAAAACGAACAAACCCGAAGTTATCTTGAAATCGAAAACCACTTTTTGTTGGCTCGATTCCAATCAAATAAAACTAGCAATTTGCCGAAAGCGATCGAACCCGAATTTATCATGAAATCAAAAACCACTATTCATTGGCTCGATTCCAATCGAATTTGACTAGCAATTTGCTAAAATCGAACAAACCCAAAGTTATCATGAAATCAAAAACAACTTTTCTTTGGCTCGATTCCAATCGAATTAGACTGGCAATTTGTCAAAGACGAACAAATCAGAAGTTATCATGAAATCAAATGCCACTTTTCATTGGCTCGATTCCAATCGAATTAGACTAGCAATTCACCAAAAAGAACAAAATCGAAGTTGTCATGAAATCAAAACCCACTTTTCACAGGCTCGAATCCAATCGAGTAAAACTACCATTTTGTCGAAAATGATCAAACCCGATGCTATCATGAAATCAAAAACCACTATTCATTGGCTCGATTCCAATCGAATTAGACTAGCATTTCGCCAAAAATGAACAAACCCGAAGTTATCATGAAATCAAAACGATTTTTCATTGGCTCGATTCCGATCGAATTAAACTAGCTATTAACCAAAAATGAACAAACCCGAAGTTATCATGAAATCAAAGTCACTTTTCACTAGCTCAATTCCAGTCGAATTAGACTCGCAATTTCTCAATAAATTAACAAATCGAAAGTTGTCACAAAATCGAAAGCCACTTTTCATTGGCTCGATTCCAATCGAATTAGACTAGCAAGTCGCCAAAAATGAACAAACTTGATGTTATCATGAAATCAAAACCACTTTGCATTAGCTTAATTCTAATCGAATTAGACTAGCAATTAGCCGAAAATGATCAAAT
>NW_019232011.1:0-2758 GCF_002742605.1 Olea europaea var. sylvestris
TTGAGACCATTCCGACACCGTCGCGATAAATGACGTAATTGCCCCTGGCGCGATTTTTGTTTACGATCAACCTGTCAAATTTGTGCCCAATCTGACACCGTCGCGAAAAATGACGAAATTGCCCAAGGCGCTGGTTTTGTTTCCGATCAACCTGTCAAATTTGAGCCCATTCCGACACCTTCGTAAAAATGACGAAATTGCCCCTGGCGTGATTTTTGTTTCCGATCAACCTGTCAAATTTGAGGCCATTCCGACACCGTCGCGAAAAATGACGAAATTGCCCCTTGCGCGATTTTTGTTCCCGATCAACCTGTCAAATTTGAACCCATTCCGACCCCGTCGCGAAAAATGACGAAATTTCCCCTGGATCGATTTTTGTTTCCGATCAACCTGTCAAATTTGAGCCCATTCCGACTCGATCGCGAAAAATGATGAAATTACACCCGGCGTGATTTTTGTGTCCAATCAACCTGTCAAATTTGAGCCCATTCCGACACCGTCGCGAAAAATGACGAAATTGCCCCTGGCGCGATTTTTTATCCCGATCAACCTGTCAAATTTGAGCCCTTTCCGACTCCGTCGCGAAAATGACGAAATTGCCCCTAGCGCGATTTTTGATCCCGATCAACCTGTCAAATTTGAGCCCATTTCGACTCCGTCGAGAAAAATGACGAAATTGCCCCGGCGAGATTTTTATTTCCGATCAACCTTTCAAATTTTAGCCAATTCCTACACCGACACGAAAAATGACAAAATTGCCCCCGGATAAATTTTTGTTTCCGATCAACCTGTCAAATTTGAGCCCATTCCGACACCGTCGCGAAAAATGACAAAATTGCCCTTTGCGCGATTTTTGTTCCCGATTAACCTGTCAAATTTGAGCCCATTCCGACTCCGTCGCGAAAAATGACGAAATTCCCCCTGGATCGATTTTTTTTTCCGATCAACCTGTGAAATTTGAGCCCGTTCCGACTCGATCGCGAAAAATGACGAAATTGCCCCCGGCACGATTTTTGTGTCAAATAAACCTGTCAAATTTGAGCCCATTCCAACACCGTCGCGAAAAATGACGAAATTGCCCAAGGTGCTGTTTTTGTTTCCAATCAACCTGTCAAATTTGAGCCCAATCCGACACCGTCGCGAAAAATGACGAAATTACCCCCGGATAAATTTTTTGTTTCCGATCAACCTTGCAAATTTGAGCCTATTCCGACATCGTCGCGAAAAATGATGAAATTGCCCCTGGCTCGATTTTTGTTTCCGATCAACTAGTCAAATTTGAGCCCATTCTGACACCGTCGCGAAAAATGAAGAAATTACCCCTGGCGCGATTTTTTTTCACGATCAACCTGTCAAATTAAACCCATTCCAACTATGTCACGAAAAATGACTAAATTCCCCCTGGATCGATTTTTGTTTCCGATCAATCTGTCAAATTTGAGCCAATTCCGACACCGTCACTAAAAATGACGAAATTGCCCCTGGCGCGATTTTTGTTCCCGAACAACCTGTCAAATTTGAGCCCATTCTGACTCCGTCGCGAAAAATGACGAAACTACCCCCAACTAGATTTTTGTTTCCGATCAACCTGTCAAATTTGAGCCCATTCCGACACCATCGCGAGAAATGACGAAATTGCCCCCAACGAGATTTTTGTTCCCGGTCAACCTGTCAAATTTGAGCCCATTCTGACTCCGACGCGAAGAATGACGAAATCCCCCCGGAACGATTTTTGTTTCCGATCAACCTGTAAAATTTGAACCCATTCCGACACCTTCGTAAAAATGACGAAATTACCCCTGGCGTGGTTTTTGTTTCCGATCAACCTGTCAAATTTGAGCCCATTCCGACTCCGTCACGAAAAATGACGAAATTACTCCCGGCGCGATTTTTGTTTACGATCAACCTGTCAAATTTGAGCCCACTCCGACAACATCGCGAAAAATGACGAAATTACCCCAGGCGCGGTTTTTGTTTCCGATCAACCTGTCAAATTTGAGCCCATTCTGACACCGTCGCGAAATATGACGAAATTGCCCCTGGCGCAATTTTTGATCCCGATCAACCTTTCAAATTTGAGCCCATTCCGACTCCGTCGTGAAAAATGACGAAATTGCCCCTGGCGCGATTTTTGATCCCGATCAACCTGTCAAATTTGAGCCCATTCCGACTCCATTGCGAAAAATGATGAAATTGCCCCGGCGCGATTTTTTTTTCCGATCAACCCGTCAAATTTTAGCCCATTCCAACACCATCGCGAAAAATGACGAAATTGCCCCCGGATAAATTTTTGTTTCCAATCAACCTGTCAAAGTTGAGCCCATTCCGGCACCGTCGCGAAAAATGATGAAATTGCCCCTTGCGCGATTTTTGTTCACGATCAACCTATCAAATTTGAGCCCATTTCGACTCCGTCGCGAAAAATGATGAAATTTCCCCTGTATCGATTTTTGTTTTCGACCAACCTTTCGAATTTGAGCCCATTCTGACTCCATCGCGAAAAAAGATGAAATTGCTCCCAGTGCGATTTTTGTGTCCAATCAACCTGTCAAATTTGAGCCCATTCCGGTACCATCGCGAAAAATGACGAAATTGCTCCCGACGAGATTTTTGTTCCCGATCAACCTGTCAAATCTGAGCCCATTCCAACACCGTCGCGAAAAATGACGAAATTCCCCCCGACGAGATTTTTGTTCCCGGTCAAACTGTCAAATTTGAGCCCATTCCGACTCCGTCGCGAAAAATGACGAAATCCCCC
>NW_019232012.1:0-2758 GCF_002742605.1 Olea europaea var. sylvestris
TTTATGTGTTTAATTAAGATTCTTTGATTTTTATTGTTTCATATGTTGATTTTACTATGGATTCAATGATTAAATTACTTGATCACTAATCTGATGATTTCGTGAATCGTTTATAAATAAAGATATGAGTTCAAAATTTAGACCATATAGTAAAATCTGGTACATTGGTATAAAGAGTAAAGATACATATACTAATTATTACTTTATAATTGGATTCTTAGGATAAAGTACTCATTTAACTAAGTTAGATTTGCATAGAGATATGGATTTTAATTAGTTAAATAGGCTCAATGAAAACTCAAGAGGGGTATATTGAATACAATAGGAGAATTCGACTGAACACTACATTAGATGTGAATCTCAATTTAGGATGTAAAGGTGACCAATATGTGAAGTTATTTAACCCTAAAGTCAGTTTATTATTTGATTTTTAAACCAATTGTGTGTGTATCCACTTATTTTCTAGTATTTAGATTGAAACTCAAGTTATACAAGTCTTTATTTGCTTTCATCAAATAGTGGTTAGAAAAAAAAATTAGATTAAGTGCTAAAGTATAGTCCTTGTGAGATTTATAATCTGGACTCTTAGTTCCACTTACTACTTGTTACAGTCTATACACTTGTAGCGATAAAATTGACAACAGTCTGCAATAATATTGAACAAGAAATGTGAAATGGGATTACCCTCTTTGAGATCGTATGAGGATAAGAAAAAACAACAGGGACAACTATTCAACAGCACCTAGAATTGAAGCTTTGATATACACCAACTAATCCTATCAACCCATAGCTTATCAAATCCAAATACCTCGAGTATAGCATATATGAATACACAATCCATGCGATCATGTGACTTAGCCATGTCAAGGTTCAACATAGTATTTTTCCATCACACTTTATCATCCAAGGTATAGAGAAACTCCTAACTCAACAACATATTGTCCCCAATAAAGTGACGAGGGATAAAACCACTTTGTTAAGGAGAAATAAACTCAAGGTGTAGAGAAGCTCCTAACTCAACAACATATTTTTCCAGCGATGATGAGTATGGAGTGACCACTTCTGAGAGACGAATGCTGAAAAATCATAGTGCTTGGTCCAAAAGGTTGAAGAATTGAAAGGAATTGGGTCATAATCATCATCAAAAGACCATTGTAGAAGCCAAGATGAGTGGTTAGATAAAGTCCGTTTCAGATGCCTCATTATAAGTTGTCGACAAAAAGTTGCAACTGTAGAGTTAATCAACACTCTATCCAATCTCTTCACGACCTAGCCATTGGCTCGACCATTGGTTTAAGTATACTAACTTTTTGAGAAACTAGTGTCCTTTAACCTACAATTGAACATCAGATTAGAAAAAGTAGTATTACGTCGATCACGAGTAATGTGACTAGTACGCTCTCCATCGTAAGCACTAACGTTAAAGTCTTCTCCAATTAACCAAAGATTATCTAAAGTGAGGGAAATATGATGAAGACCTTCCACAAATCCTTCCTAACAGCAGCCTCACATGAGGCATAAACAGGAGTCAAGAAGATAGGGTATACAAGTCTGGTATCCTCCGAGTAGCAATGTTAAGTTTGCAATAATCAATGCAAACTCTCTATCCTGTAGCAGTTCTAGTTTATTTCATTTTTCTCATTCTGTACTACTATGATACTCTATTTTTTCAGTACAACCTGAATAAGGCTAACTATGCACTATCTCATGTAGCATAAATGATCCATGCATCCAAAAGTTTCAACACCTTTGCTCTAACTAAATCCTTCATATTCGAATTGAGTCTCCTCTAGCTGTCTATACTTAGTGGAGAGTTACCTCCATGAGAATTTTATGCATACAAAGTGTAGGGTTAATCCATCTGAAATCAGCAATAGAATAACCAATAGTTGTCTTATTTTCTCTGAATACTTGCAACAGTCTCTATTTCTCAAGTTCAATAATAGAGCTTGCAATAATGATTGACAATTTAGAAGATTCTCCTAAAAAGGGAAAACATAGGTAGGGTGGTAATTGGTTGAGCTTTAACTCAGAACGCTATTGAATGGATGGTACTGGCTTTGTAGGACATATGCCCAACTCCTCAAATTGTGGTTTGCACATGCATAAAGGGTTTGCTTCTAGAAATCTTGTAGATATCTAAATCTTACCAGAATCAATTTGAGCGGATTAAGAATACACAATTCAAGCCTCATACAAATCTGATTGATTATGCAACTAAAATGTATCATAGACTATCATGTTAATCACATCGATCTGAAAGCAACTGTTTTACTCAGTTGGGTATTTTATGGCCTTAAATGCATTAAATGCAACTTGTTCCTTACCAGCCTCAGAATTTGTTGATTTTTCTGTACATCAATAAGAGCTCTTCTAGTGGCTAAAATTGGTCGACACAATATAAATGGAACGTCCCTATCTTTCTCCATGTCAAGAATAAAGAATTAGTTGGAAAGATGAATTTTTCCACTTTCACCATAACATCTTGAATGATTTCTCTTGGATGCATGCTAGACCGATTAGCCAGCTGTAAAATCACTGTAGTTGTTTTAGCCTCTCCCAAGCCTAGTTTTCTGAAAATAGAGAGTGGTATCAAGTTAATACTTGCACCTAAGTCACATAAAGCTTTATTAAAATAACATTCACCTATATTACAAAGTACTATAAAACTTCCTAAATCTTTTAATTTTAGAGGTAGCTTATTCGGTATTTTAGCACTATCTCCTCATTCAATATCACTATCTTAATTTTTTTTCCA
>NW_019232013.1:0-2757 GCF_002742605.1 Olea europaea var. sylvestris
GTAGAATTAACATAGTTTCGATAAAATCAAGGTCTAACCAGAATCACCTGGTTCTTGATTATTAAACACAAAACCAGTTAAAATTTTAATGGGTCAGTTCGGATGATCTTCCCGCCCCACTGCATGGCACCACAATTGCGATGGCAAATCGAAAACCGATTGAAGAACTCTATCAAATAAAGAGAGCAACAAAGTGAACAGCAAAACAAATGGATTTTGATGCTTTTCCCACTAAGGTTGATGTACAACAATAGGGTCAAAAACATCATGTGAATCAATACCAAATATTCAAGCACATTTTTGGTCTTTTTGTCATTCTTATTTATTCTATCAACTCCTCTCCGTTCATCTTACAGAGAAGGGGAGGAAACAAACTGTCTGGGTAAACTGAAAATGTCTTTCTCTTCGAATGGAGAAGTCCATTCCCGAGAACCACCAACTGCCGTTTCTGTAGAAACTATCCCGTCCTGCAACCCTGGAATCGGAACACCACTTCCATTCGACGGAACTGGTCTCATAGCAGACTTCACCCCATATGTAAATGAATTGTGTGCACGAGTATTGTTTTGCTTCAACGAGTTAACCCCGGACCACAAACCACCAGTACCCAATGTGGACGACCCACGATCCAAACTCCAGTCTATGCTGGTGTAATCTAGCTGCGACATTGAGCTGCCCATTTTCCAGTCTACAGGAGATGAAGACCCCGATGTGACATTAGTGCCCAGTCCCGAGAATAGTCCAAGGGATGAAGCGGCAAGGGTTGGTGACATACCTGATCGGCTCCACAAACCGTTTCCTCGGTTTGTACCTTGGGAATCTAATGAGCTACTACTGCTTGACACGAACTGCTGCTGAGGTTGGTAATGGAGCTGGTTATACAACGGATTTGAACCAACACCATTTGGGCTCATGCCTCTTGTAACAGTGACAGGTGGCACAAATCCATTGAGCTTCACATTTTCGACACCATTAGGATACCAACCAACAGCTGTCCCAGTTGGAGATGAACTAGCAATTGATGCAGGTGCCTGCTTCCCGTTGATGGATTGGGGCCGCTGCATCATTATGATGGGTTCTCTCACTGATCCGAGCTGCAGGTTCTTGAATTCATTTCCAACAGATACATAACGAGCTTCTGTCTTGGCTGGCAGATGCAAAGCCTGTGAATGTGAGGCTAATGAGTACGAAACAGGAGGACTCGATCCTGAACCTGGCCACCTTTTCTCTGTTGGCACAGCAATCTGCTGTGGCTTGGCCCAATCCAATCTTGATTGTATTTTCCTTATCTGTTGCGTACTTTTGACTCCGGGATCTACTGAAGACCCTATAGTAGATGAAACTTTGGTATAGCTGAAATCTTTTTCATCCATTCTATGTTGTAGAGTAGTAGATAAAACAGGTTTTGGTTGCAGCCCTGTTGCACTCTGGCTAACAGCTACTTGTAGCTTACTATTGACTACAGTAGGAAGGTCGCCAATTTCTTCTGGCTTTGGAGAGGCAGAGGAGGGCTCCTGCTTCTGAGCCTTCAATGTTTCTTCCGCCTTCTCAAGATCTCCCTCACATGCAACTACAACTCTTTCAGCCTCCTGTTTAGAGGCCTTATACCTAATTCCCATGTCAGCAATACAAGCAAGCTCTTCAGATATGTCAATTTTCAAATTACCCCCCCTGTCAAGATTATGTTCGGTGTGCTTCTCTTCTTCACCTCCTTCCAACAGCCAAGCTACTGACTCCTCTACTCTCCCTTCATTCAGCATAAGAGCAATGGTCGCCCGTTCTTGAGAGAAACCCATAGAAACGAGTTGTTGAGCAAGTGATTCTAGTTTCCTCGACATAAGATAGCCAACGCACCGATCATGCAGTTCTTGAGCTCGCTTCTCCTTTTGTCGCTGATGTTTCTTCTCGTTCTTCTGCCTAATTTTTTCTCTTTTATCATTGTCAGCTCCAGGTACTGACTCCTGATATGGAGGGGGATGAGGCATTTTTTCTTTATGTTCCTCTGACTCGCCAGACCAGCTACCATTATTTGAAATTGAATCATACTCAGTGCTTGTCGCAATTGAATTCCCACTATGATCATCCGTCTCATCTATGTTTCGGAAACGACCGTTCGCCTGATGCAGACCAGCAGAAGCCACCGGTACAGCCTCAATCATGTGGAATGTCCCCAAAACCGGATTGTAACCACTTGCTGAAATCCCACTGTTAGCGTTAACATTACCTGAAGGCTTTGATGAGCCCTTGGGAGGTTCGTTGACAGCCTTTTTGTCTTTGGACTTAGATCTGGATGCTGGAGCCATGTCCAATAAATTCAAGTTATAATTCCTGATGACAGTAGATTAGATTTATGTTAGCCAAGGAGACGAGCAAACTCATCTATTTGAAAGACAAACTGTATGAGGGGTTTAAGAAGAGCACATCTTCTTGCATGACCAGAAAATGGCACCATTTTCTAATTGAAAATAAACAGGTAAATCAAAAATAATATTTTCAAAAGTATTCAGGCAAAGAAAGTAAGAAATCAGATTGAAGAAGAAAGGGTCAAATATAAATACAGATACACTGAAGAAACTATTCGAGATGAAAGTAATTATTTAATCCAGCTTTTGAGATTAAATCTTCCAATTGTATCTAAAAACCAGGCATATTTAAATCTTCCACCTGAAAGTTCCACTCCCTAGATAAATAACACGAGCCATTATGCCCCTTACCTAAAAGCCAACAAAAAAAAAAAAAAAAAAAAAAAAAAAAAAC
>NW_019232014.1:0-2757 GCF_002742605.1 Olea europaea var. sylvestris
TGACGAAATTGCCGCCGGCGGGGTTTTTATTTCCGATCAAACTGCCAAATTTCAGCCAATTCCGACACAGTCGGGAAAAATGAAGAAATTGCCCCTGCGCGATTTTTGTTTCCGATCAACCAGTCAAATTTTAGCCAATTTCGACACAGTCGCGAAAAATGACGAAATTACATCCCGCGCGATTTTTGTTCCCGATCAACCTATCAAATTTGAGCCCATTCCGACACAGTCGAGAAAAATGACGAAATTGCCCCCGGCGCGGTTTTTGTTTCCGATCAACAAGTCGAATTTTAGCCAATTCCGACACAGTCGCGGAAAATGACGAAACTACACCCGGCGCGATTTTTCTTCCCGATCAACCTGTCAAATTTGAGCCCACTCCGACACAGTCGCGAAAAATGACGAAATTACCGTCGGCGCGATTTTTATTTCCGATCAACCGCCAAATTTCAGCCCATTCCACCACAGTCGCGAAATTTGACGAAATTATCCCCGGCGAGGTTTTTGTTCCCGATCAACCTGCCAAATTTGAGCCCATTCCGACACAGTCGAGAAAAATGACGAAATTGCTTCCGGCGCGATTTTTGTTTCCGATCAAACTGTCAAATTTGAGCCCATTCCGACACAGTCGGGAAAAACGACGAAATTGCCCCCGGCGCGATTTTTGTGCCCGATCAACCTGCCAAATTTGAGCCCATTCCGACACAGTCGAGAAAAATGACGAAATTACCGTCGGCGCGATTTTTATTTCCGATCAAACTGCCAAATTTCAGCCAATTCCGACACAGTCGAGAAAAATGACGGAAATTCTCCCGACGCGATTTTTGTTTCCGATCAAACTGTCAAATTTGAGCCCATTCCGACATAGTCGAGAAAAATGTCAAAATTGCCCCCGGGGCGATATTTATTTCAGATCAAACTGCCAATTTTCATCCAATTCCGACGCAGTCGAGAAAAATGACGAAATTGGCCCCGGCGCAGTTTTTGTTTCCGATCAACCAGTCAAATTTTAGCCAATTTCGACACAGTTGCGAAAAATGACGAAATTACACCCGGCGCGATTTTTGTTCCCGATCAACCGGTCAAATTTGAGCCCATTCCGACACAGTCAAGAAAAATGATGAAATTGCCCTCGGCGCGATTTTTGTTCCCGATAAACCTATCAACTTTGAGCCCATTCCGACACAATTGCGAAAAATGACGAAGTTGCCCCAGGCGCGTTTTTGTTTCCGATCAACCTGTCAAATTTCGGCCCATTCCGACATGTCGCGAAAAATCATGAAATTGCCCCCGGCGCGATTTTTGTTTCCGATCAACCTGTCAAATTTGAGCCCATTCCGACACAGTCGAGAAAAATGACGAAATTGCCCCCCGAAGGGATTTTTATTTCAGATCAAACTGCCAAATTTCAGCCAATTCCGACACAGTCGAGAAAATTGACGAAATTTCCCCCGGCGCGATTTTTGTTTCCGATCAACAAGTCAAATTTTAGCCAATTCCGACACAGTCGCGAAAAATAACGAAATTACACCCGGCGTGGTTTTTGTTCCCGATCAACCAGTCAAATTTGAGCCCATTCCGACACATTCGCGAAAAATGACGAAATTGCCAGCTGCGCGATTTTTGTTTCCGATCAACCTATCAAATTTTAGCCAATTCTGATACAGTCGCGAAAAATAACGAAATAGCCACCGGCGCGATTTTTGTTTCCGATCAACCTGTCAAATTTGAGCGCATTCCGAGACAGTCGAGAAAAATGACGAAATTGCCCCAGGCGCGATTTTTATTTCAGATCAAACTGCCAAATTTGTGCCAATTCCGACACAGTCGAGAAAAATGACGAAATAGCCCCGGCGCGATTTTTATTTTAGATCAAACTACCAAATTTCAGGCAATTCCGACACAGTTGAGAAAAATGACGAAATTGCCCCCGGCGCGATTTTTGTTTCCGATCAAACTGTCAAATTTGAGCCCATTCCGACACAGTCGAGAAAAATGACAAAATTGCAGCCGGCGCGATTTTTCTTTCCGATCAAATTACCAAATTTCAGCCAATTCCGACACAGTCTAGAAAAATGACGAAATTGCCCCCGGCGCGATTTTTGTTTCCGATCAAACTGTCAAATTTGAGCCCATTCCGACACAGTCGAGAAAATGACGAAATTGCCCCCAGCGCGATTTTTATTTCAGATCAAACTGCCAAATTTCAGGCAATTCCGACAAAGTCGAGGAAAATGACGAAATTGCCCCCGGATTGATTTTTGTTTCCGATCAACAAGTCAAATTTCAGCTAATTCCGACACAGTCGAGAAAAATGACGAAATTAACCCGGTCGTGGTTTTTGTTTCCGATCAACAAGTCAAATTTTAGCCAATTTCGACACAGTCGCGTAAAATGACGGAATTACACCCGGCGCGGTTTTTGTTCCCGATCAACCTGTCAAATTTCAGCCCATTCCGACACAGTCGAGAAAAATGACGAAATTTCCCCTGGTGCGATTTTTATTTCTGATCAAACTGCCAAATTTCAGCCAATTCCGGCACAGTCGAGAAAAATAAAGAAATTGCCCCCGGCGTGATTTTTGTTCCCGATCAGCCTGTCAAATTTGAGCCCATTCTGACACAGTCGAGAAAAATGACGAAATTGCCGCCGGGGCGATTTTTATTTCCGATCGAACTGCCAAATTTCAACCAATTTTGACACAGTCGAGAAAAATGATGAAATTGCCCCCGGCGCGATTTTTGTTTCCGATCAAAC
>NW_019232015.1:0-752 GCF_002742605.1 Olea europaea var. sylvestris
TATAAGATTGTTACGAATTGTAGATTTAGATGAAAATCTTCACTGGGTTAAGTAGATGATGGCATGTATAGGGCACAAAAAGGAATCAAAAACATATTCTTAAATAAGAAGATATTGTACAAACCTTACACTGATATTATTAAGAAGCGATGAGATAAACATCCTCGTCTTAACATACATGCAACAACTTATTTTCTTAATCATGCTTTCATATATGAAGAAAGATTTTTTCAAAAAGTAGAAGTCATGCAAGGTCTATTCAATTTGCTTGAAATCAAAGGCATTTGTGGTGACGAGACAAAAGCAACGTGGGAGATAAGAATGTATTGAGAACGTGAAGGGAGTTTTGGAAGGCAATCTGCATGTAATACTAGAGAAACATTACATATAATTTGCGATTGAAGAATAGGTATATAATCTTAAACTTTTTATCACGTTAAGAGTTTATTTTAATGACTCATTTATTTGATATATATTTTTTAATCTAACTATTTTTCATTTACAGCCTTATAGACGACATTATAAGAAGAGATCTTATGATCCAATTGATTATGAATGTATTGACAAAATAAACTTTTGGAAAGAGGAAGAAGTGCCACCATAAGATTTCGAGTATGAAGACTTAGATAATGCTATTTATGAAGAAAATGCAATTTCCAATGTTAACGATCATGCAATTGATGATAATATACAAGGTTCGTAAGTGTAATAATTTTAACTTATTTTTTTTCTTTCTTTTTCCTTTTTTTTTT